>NW_015664312.1:785473-788383 GCF_001515625.1 Sinocyclocheilus rhinocerous | reverse complement strand
CCCCCCCCCCCCGAGAATGTAATCCAGTTGAATGTGATTGATTTGGTCAGAAGCACAAACCTCACACAAATTATTATTATGACGACAGTAACTAACCATCATCTTCATCAACTGCATCTGGCCTGGGAATGAAAACAGGCTCCGAGGAAAAACAGTCTCCTCCAGTCCACTCAATCTTCTGCTTTGTCTCCGCATCAAACTTTACAATCTGCAAAAAACAGTAAGTGCTCAATACTGATTGCAAAATGTTCCTGCAGCTCAACTGATAGAATATGCCACCAGCCTTGCCACGGACATGGGTTTGATTTTTATGGAATACATTTACTGACAAAATGTTTACTTTGGAATTTTGCAAGGTTCATAAATGGACTGTAAAAATGAAAATGGTCGATACCTTTGTGGCCACTGGGGATATGTCCACACAACACATGTACGAATATCTGTACTTCTTTCCATTGAAATTGTAATTAATTCTTGGAAGTTCCACACCTACATGAAATACATCCATTTAGAGGTTAAGAGAGCCTAAGAATTAAAATAATAATGAAAAAAAGTGTCACCAGCCACTTTTAGCTACACCCGTTAACACACATATCTAATAAGCCAATCACATGGCAGCCAGTCAATACATTTAGGTACTGTACGTAGACATAGTCAAGGAGATCTACTTAAGTTCAAACGGAGCATCTGAATGGTGAAGAAAGGTGATTTAAGTGACTTTCAACATGGCATGGTTGTTAGTGCCAGACATGCTGGTCTGAGTATTTAAGAAACTGCTGATCTACTGGGATTTTCATGCACAACCATCTCTTTACAGAGAATTGTCCGAAAATATCCAGCGAGCGGCAGGTCTGTTGGCGAAAATGCCTTGTTGATGCCAGAGGTCAGAGGAGAATGGCCAGACTAGCTTGAGCTGATAGAAAGGCAACAGTAACTCAAACAACACACAACACGTCGAACCTTGAAGCAGATGAGCAATAGCAGCAGAAGACCACACCTGGTGCCACTCCTGTCAGCTAAGAACAGGAAACTGAAGCTACAATTTGCACGGGCTCACCAAAATTGGACCATAGAAGATTTGGAAAAAGGTTGCCTGGTCTGATGAGTGCAGTAAACGGTAAAACTATTTGCATTACAAACTAGTCCGTTTATGATTATAATGATACAACGAAAAAAATGTGATAAATATCCGTTTGCAATATAAAGCAGCATAACGGACTGTTTTTGTAGGGATAAAATAACCGGAAGTGAATGAAACCGGAGGCCTCACACATTCAAGTTACAAATGGACACACTTGCTCTTACGTTAAAAATACACAACACACATACAGAGTGGACTTAAGTCCCACAGTGTCATTAGCTTACCATCACAGAGACCCTCGCCCTGACACAGAACCTTCCCCTCTTTCTCCTTCACAGCACTTGCTGTCGTGTATTTAAGTTTGACCAGATCTTCACCCGTCTCACCCTGGGTAAGAAAAGAAAAAGGATCTAAATAATCAGTTTACTGTCTATAGTCAAAAATAAAGTAGTTTTCCATTGATGGAAATACCAGTGTTTGCAGAGCAGCTAAAGGTTCAAGTTTTTAAAACAAACCAAACCAGAATGTTTCACAAATATGAATGCAGCACTGCCTTGCAAACACTGTGAACAACACAACATACCATGTCGCTCAGGGGCAACACAAATCTTTTGCACTTTGGCTTGCAGTACATTGTATCTGCTCCCATCTGCTCCTTCAGCTTGTCCAGGTAAAACATTTCATACAAGCTGTTGTCATCATAGCAGATCACATCAAAAACAACATGGCCATCATCTTCAAAGGCATTGACTTGATGGTAGACAGCCATCGCACCCGTGTAGAATTTGATCCCAACTTCCTTCTTTGTCTTTCGGTCAATAAGGTGAATCAGGGTCTGATGAACGTAAGTGATGAAAGAAGAGTTTAAATATGCAAAGTAAACCGTAACATTGTCCAGCTGACAGACACATGTCTAGACTACACTCAGAGATCTGAAAGAGTTCATTCTTACACTGTCTTCAGCGTGGAATTTCATGCAGCTGGCCCAGTTGACTCCCCTCAGATAGGCTGTGGCCATTTTGAGGACATCCAGCTTTAAGGGCTGCTCGATAAAGACAAAGTAGTTGTCAGTCATGCCAAAGCTGTGGTAATAACTGGGCGTGAGGAGGGAACGGCAGGGCACGGTGCACACGACCTCAGCGCTTTTCAAAGGTGGAGACCCGTCTGACCCACCTGATTAAACAAAACAATTGTTGAGGGTTAGTAGTTCTTAGCATGTCATGTAATTAATGATTGGAGAAACGGAGCTTTTCTAAACTTCTTGCAAGTGATTGCAAGAACGGGTTGAAATTAAAAATCCATCTTGATGGGTTTATTACAAACACGCAGCTGTTCGCTTTACAAAACATTCACTGATGGACTGGAATCGTGTTGATTACTTGTGGGTTTTTGTTTTTATCAGCTGTATGAACGCTCATTCTGACGGCACCCATTCACTGCAGACCAATTGCAAAGGTTTTCTTGATTTGAAAGTGTAATTTATTAAATATAATCTACAAATCATCAAATACCATTAAATATGAAGAGTTTATATAATATGTGTTATTTTATTAATTTGTAGGACTTGTTTGTGTTTTATTGAAGGCTTGGTAATCAGACCATTAAGAGAAATTAACTACTACAATCTTTTTTTAAACATACAAATGTGAATGAAAGAAAGGTCTGCATTATCTAAGATCATTTAAAAATCATATTGATACTGTACAGGTACACTGAGATGACCCCTAGTGGTGAACCACAGAAATGGACATTTATGACTAAATCAATCCTTGTTAAAGGCAGAGTAAGTGATTTCTGGTAGCCAATGTTGATATTTGAAATCACCAAAA
>NW_015664312.1:767295-785080 GCF_001515625.1 Sinocyclocheilus rhinocerous | reverse complement strand
TGTCGCTCGGCTCGGCTAATGTCCGTCCCATGCACTGAACGCGCTCTCCTCCACATCACGAGTAGACACGCCCCTTATTGCTGATTGGCTACAAGTTTGTTTTGCGATTCGGCCCGAATCAGTTTTCTAAAGTGTTTTTGAAAAATCACTTACTCTGCCTTTAACTGAAATCATGTGCCTTTGGCTTTTGTGACTTTTGACTGGAGTTAGATACGAGTTCTGAACCACTGGTTTGAAAACAAGAGATTCTCAAAGGTTTCAAAAGCACCCATCACTACATATAATCAAAGACTTTAGATATGCCAAGACACTCATATTACTATCAATGGGAGGAAGTGTAAAGCACAACATGGCAAACAGAATCATGCAATCTAAATAAAAGAACCAATTGCCAATTGGTAAAGTTAATGCGTCCCTGCAAATATGGCTGCAAAGTGTACTTTCCTTTGAAGGGTCTTTGATGTAATGCTTAAAAGTGATGCATGTTATTTAGTGGCCACCAGTGGCTATAAACAGGATTGCAAAAATAATTTTTAATTGCAAGTTTTCTCTGCAAAACTCAACAGCACAGTGTATTGTGGGTGGCTGCCAGGGCATTGCTATGCTGTTGCTAAGGTGCTCCAAGTAGTTTTTAGCACATTGTTATGCAGTTGCTATAGTGTTCTGGGTGGTTGCTTACTGGTCCAAAATAAGCTTCTCTCAAATCTCTACGAAGTGTGCAAGCTGAGCTAAGCTTAATACTTGGGGTTATGGATTTGAACAAAACCCTTAAGATGAAAAATAGTAAGGTGGACCAGAAATTATACTTACTTCCTCCTGGAACCTTGAACAATGTGTATTTAGTTTTGCCCTTCTCTGCGATGCATGTTCCCATACTGTAGCTATTTCCCTCTTTATCATAATGTGTATGTGATGCCACAATATTTACAGGAAGGTATTTCAGGTAGTCCACCTTGAGTGATTAAAGCAACAACAATATTCTATGAGAACATGTAATCAAAAATGAAGAACATTTCAATCATGACAACTCTCAGAATAGCTTTAGCATGTTAATGGATATGACAACATTAATTTGGTCTTGGCAGACTAGACCTGCTATGCAATCTGCTGCTGAATGGACTTGCTACTGCCAATAGATACACAGACACTGCTGTGAGCACGTAAGATATGCTGCTGCTGCATGAATAGGCATAAATAAATCCCATAGCATATCTACAAAGGTGGTGCTGGGGGAGGTGGAAGGTTTTTGAGGAACTAGCTTTTAGCAAACACTGAACTAGACTATATAAATGATGAGCAATCAATCTAATTGGCTGCAAAATCAGCAGAGACCAATCAGTTTGTGCCATGTAGTAAATGATGTGGTTGCTAGCAGATTGCACGCAAACGACATATCAATCTGTGCAGTCTAGAGTTTCCTGACTGAACTAGATACTTTTACTAACTTTTTTTTTTTTTACCTTTTCTTGAGTCTCTAAAGTCATGGGGTCAATTTTACGAATGTAATTGGTCTCAGATGTAGCATGGTAGTCATTTCCATATTTGATTATGTTATTGGCGCAGTTGTCAGTGAAGTCTGGTATGGTGTGGCTGAGGAAAGTGATCACTCTGAAAAGGGAGTTAAAAAGAACACAATTTATTCACAATTAACAATATGCTTATGTTTTTTCTTCTTCTTCCTGAATCAATTGCATCAGACAGTAATGTTACTTACTTGGAGAATATATTTTTGCATGGGTCTGGGTACGCCATGGTCCCCATCTCTGACACCACTATTCTGTTGGCCTGCATGTTGGAGTTGTAGGTGTCACCTTGAAGATACTTGCTTCTATACGTCACCTCTCCTGAAAATTAAACAATAATCAATATATTCGTGTGGACCACTGAACTAACAAAACCCTCAGGACAGTAGAAACGTATATAAAAGCCTGAATGACAATAAAGTAAATACCTTTTTTAATTGTGAAACTGTGCAAAAGTGCCATTCCATCAAACCAATGGTTGTATCTCGTCTCTCCCAAAGAGAAGAGGCCAGGTCCATTGCGTATAAGCGTGCCCTGCAGCCATTCAGGAATCAAGCCTGCAGAGATGATAAAACTATTTTAAGTGGAGCATTTTGGTACAATTGACTGCTTATGTCCACTTTTCTGTCCAAACCATCTTCTATTAAGCTCACAGAACAGTTCACAAAGACAAAAAATTTATAAAGATCTCCTCCACAAGCACTTAACCAGAAATAAAGACACTCCTTAAAATATTAAATATATATATATAGTCCTTTTTTTGTATTAACATTTCGGCTCTAGCTGTACACTATTCTGGTTTATGGTTTTAATTCTGTATCATGATGAAACTAATATTGCCAGCCTCTTTATGATAAATTCATTGTATTTTTCCTATTTTAAGTGACTATGACTAAAAGCCTCTGCTAACTGAAATGCAAGTGAAAAGTACTGGGTTCGTACAGAATTTTAAACATGAAATTCAAGCACTTTCAAGCAGTGACAGCTGGAGCTTTTCAAGGGGAGCCGCTTATAATAAAGTAATATCTCTAGTAATAATAAATTTACTTAATGAAAATTACTATTCATTATTGGTCACACATTACTGCCTATTCAGAAGCTTATTCTATAGTAGACCATAGCAAATATAAATTGTATTTTCCCATTTGTTCCAGCAAACAGAAAAATCTACTGCTTGCCAAAAGAGGGGGGGAAAAAAATGGAGAGCGATGGAGTATGGCAGACAGAAGAATTTTTTTTTTTCAAATTTAGTCACTCCATCAGCAGCTCTATTTGAAAACACATCACAGCTATATTCACTAGTTTCTTGTGGGTTTTATTCATTTGGAGGAATACTGAATCTATTTTTGTGTGACTGAGACTAGAAACAAATTGTTGCAGAAAGAAGTTTTTGTCTGGTGTCTATATTTAATCAGCATAACACACTTCTAATATGAGTGTAATTCAAACTCAAGTTTTACGGACACATTAAAAAAAATTAAAAAAATAAAAACGTAATCACTATAATTTTAATACTTGTCTGGTTTTATTTAACAAAAAGTCATTTCATTCAAAGAGAATATGATATGAATGTAAAAAACTGTGGCTTAGGTAATCTGGAAACCATGAGAATGACAGGACAGGTTTAGTATATGATGATGAGTGTTCTAGTGTGGATTTTAACATATACACATCAACCAATATCAAATATTTGTCCTAAGTAAATATTTGTCTAAGTAAATGAGTTATTACTGAAGATTATACAGTGTCTAGGTTACCTTAAGGGTGGCTGGGGAGAGTTGATTTTTCACATGTACTTGTACACATAATTTGTAATGCATTGAGACCACTAATCTACACCCTATGTTCTCTATTATAGATGGGTAAATGAGACTCACAATACACAAGGGATCCTCTCTCTCTCTCTCTCTCTCTCTCAGGGCATTCGAAGGAAAAAAATATTAAGCATCTCAAGAATAACACACACACACACACAAATGTGTAGGCTATATATAGAGAGAGAGAGAGAGAGAGAGAGTTCTTTACATTCATATACATTTCCCTTTGTAACCCAGACTCGAATTGTATAATCTATGCTGGCCTGATTATGGCCCGATGCCGGCAGCGTTGGCTCAGTTTCGGCACCCGGACTCGGGCCAGTACCGGTTAATTGTATAATCTGTGCTGGCCTGATTGTGGCCCGATGCCGGCAGTGTCGGCTCAGTTTCGGCACCCGGACTCGGGCCAGCGTATTCGGGCCGATTCTGGCGCGTCATTCATTCCCGTGATTCACACGAGTCCGGCAACCGCATCAGGCCCGAGTTATTTCTTCCGGCTTGCCGGATTTGGGCCGTTATCGGGCCAGATCTTTTTGGCTACCTGGGTCTCTCTCTCTCAGGGCATTCGAAGGAAAAAAATATTAAGCATCTCAAGTAAGACATTCAAAATTCAAGCACAATTCAATCCTTAAAAACATAACAGTTAAAATCAAGCATTCTCCAAACTTTCAAAACTCTGTACGAACTGGAAGAAATCCAGTGAAGATACATAAAACATTACTTTGGCATTCTTATCTTCCTTTTTCACATGGAGGCTATCAAAAAAAGTGTTTTATGACGTTGATTACGCTTGTTGTTGTTGTTGTTGTTGTTTTCGGTAGATAACAGAAATTCATCTCATTACTGGGTGTTAACTAGTCTAGTCAACTAGTAAACTCTTCTTTGGTCAAGCTTGCTGGTGGGGATATTACAATAATTTCCAAGTGCAAAGTTAAACTGTTAGAATTCCTCTACTGAAAGAAATTAAGATGAAATTCGATAGGCTTCACATTGTATATCAAACATAAAAACAGTGATCTAGTTGGTAAAGTTAATTTAATAAAAAAAATAAAAATAAAATTAATTAATGTAATGTATTAAAATATGATTTAGAAAACTGCATTTGGATCTGTTGTGGTAATTTTTTTTTACTTGTTAGTTGTCTGACATCATGGCTGGACAGAGGTGGGTATGAATAAAGAATATGAACTTATCGTGAATGTCCTAATGTTTACAACATCACAGTGCTGCCTCCCAGGAGATATACAATAAAACACGGTGCAGTCCAAATTTGTTTAATGTTGCGCGAACAAACACATTAAGCTTTTAGTGCTTGGTATATCAGCAAACAAACGGCAGTGATTCACTACAGGCGCGTAATGGCAACGCATTTTTCTCTTCTTACCTTTTACGTCAGCGTTAATGGGCTCCGGATGTTCGTCCTTGTTTTTACTATAGTCGTACTGCATCGTTCCAAAGCGTTGTCGAAAGTTTCTCCAAAGAAGTTCTGAGAAGTGACAGTCAGCGTTCGAACACAAACTGTCTATAAAGCTTGAGGAAGGTAAAGACTCCGCCTCTCATTACAGGACTCGGGAGACTCATGTTTACAGCGTTTAACTTCTCTTATTCTTATAATCTCCTCATTACTGCCGTGGGCTCATGATTGTTCTTAAAATGTAAACAGGTGCAAATTATATTATAGAGATTACAGATAAACAGGTCAGTCTGGTTGTCGTCTTCATTTAACTGTACCATTAGCATAAAAGGTGATCTGAGATAAATATCAAAAAAGAAAGGTCAGTCAGGTATTTTACTTTTGTAGTTGTTTTTGCACATGGTGTTGTGCTGTGGGGCCTGTTTTATTTTAGATAAATGCCATGAAGACAAAGAATTCAGTCACATGTTTGCCATGTTGAGATCACATGACTAAATTTACTCTACTGACTCAGTAACTGTCCTATTATCAACATTTTTGCTGCTTAAAAAAATAATGACGCTGAATAACACATTTCTGCAGTTATATTGGAAACTAAAAACATAAACTTGTAATTAAAGTTAATCCATGCCAATACTTTAGATGTCAATCTATATCCAAATGACTGCTAGCCTAACTGCCGGCACAACATATGTTCAAATTCATTTAATCCTAATGAATGCTATATATTTTCTATATTCAGCAAACAGTAAATTTCTATATTGTAGTATTCATTATGATTAAATGTTTGAAGAATTTGGCCTATATACACTTCTGGCAATGAATACTACTCCATTGTGAGCAAATGGGGATCCACCCAAATTTGAGGGGATTATGCATTTAACACAGTTAGTGTTTAACATGCTGAGAACATGATTCGAGCATACTTACCCTGTGTCAGCCACTAAAAAGAGTTCTAGGTTCCAAAAAAAAAAAAAAAACCCCGGAACTGAACTGATATGGCCAGTAATTTGTCACAAATGATATATTGTTATAGCATGACCAAAACAAATCCTAATTTCCACAGTTTCCCATTTATTTCTTTGGAGAAAACATAGAGAAATATCCAATAGATTTTCCAAAAGAACGTATGTTTGTTTGCTTGTTTATTTAGAGCAGTATCAAAGAGCAGTATTTAGTGAGAGGCAGATTGATTTTAGTGTCATTGAGATACTATTATAGCTTTTATTAATATTTTTAATTAGTTTTTATTTATTATTTATTTTATTTTTATATTTGTCATTTTCATTTTACTGTTAGCTAAAGTTTTAAGAATTATGTTTTTAAATATGTCTATATAGTTTTTATTTTATATTTTGTTTGTTTTGTTTGAGTTATTTTAGTACATTAAGTTAAACTAAAGTGCTATTTGGCTATATCTTTAACACCAAACACATCTGCAGACTGTTCTAACCCCCCAAGTCATATTCCCAGTGAAATGCTTTCCGACAGCAAATGCTATGAGTTTGCTTCTTTCTTTTCTGAGAAGATCAATAATATCAGAAACACAATAAGCACATCCTCAAATTGTGCAGAGGTCAGACAGATCTGATCACAATTTTAGAAAGCAGTTATTATGTCTGATTTCAAAGCAATTGATGGCAAAATTTTGAAAGAAACAGTACAGCACCTTAAAACTTCAACCTACAGCCTATTTTTTCAAAAGTGTTTAACTGTTTAGAAGCAGATCTTTTAGAAGTGGTAAACGCCTCACTTCTTTCTGGGACTTTTCCAAACTTCCTGAAAACTGCCGTTATTAAGCCCCTCCTGAAAAAGAGCCATATTGAGCAACTATAGACCATTACCAAATCTTCCTTCTATAGGCAAGATCACTAAAAAGGTAGTTTTCAATCAGTTGAAGAACTTCTTAAACTCAAATGGATACCAGGACAATTGTCAGTCTGGTTTTCGGCCACATCAGAGCACAGAGACAGCACTCATAAAGATAATAAATGATATTCACTTAAATATTGATTCTGGCAAAATATCGGTGCTGGTATGTGACGAGAGGGGCGGGGCCGAGAGCCGTGGGAACGGAGCGAGGCCGGTGGAGTAAATGCTAATGCGCGACACCTGCGCCACTCACCGGTCTCGAGTCCCACGGAGGAGCTCCGTAAGGTTAAAAGGAGGAGTGACGACAGTGTTGGACGAGAGAGTACCAGGCCTGGATTTTATTTTGTGTTTTGTGTGTGGCAGTCGTCCGCGAGGGGCTGCCGCTTTACTTTCATTTTGTGTTTGTGTTTGTTTATTTTTATTTAATTGTTTAAATGTTCGCCGGTTCCCGCCTCCTTCCTGAACTACGGACTTTGTTACATGGTACTACTAGATCTCAGTGCTGCGTTTGACACTGTCGATCATAACATACTTCTAGAGAGACTAGAAAAACTGGGTTTGCCTTTCTAGTATGTTCCTCAAATGGTTCATGTCATACTTAGAAGGGAAGGGTTATTATGTGAGTATAGGCGACCATAAGTCTAAGTGGACACCCATGACAGTCCCTCAAGGCTCAATTCTTGCACCGTTCTTGTTCAACCTATTATATGCTCCCACTGAGTCAAATAATGAGAAGGAACCAAATTGCCCATCATAGCTATGCAGATGACACCCAGATTTATAGCCTTATTGCCTAATGGGGCGATGCTGATAGCCTAATGGTTAGAGAGTCGGACTTGTAACCCAAAGGTCACGGGTTTGAGTCTCGGGACTGGCAGGGATTATAGGTGGGGGGAGTGAATGTACAGCGCTCTCTTCCACCCTCAATACCACGACTGAGGTGAGACCCTTGAGCAAGGCACCGAACCCCCAACTTCAGCAAAAATGGCTGCCCACTGTTTCGTGTGTGTGTGTGTGTGTGTGTGTGTGTGTGTGTGTCTTCACTACTCACTGCTGTGTGTGTGCACTTGGATGGTTTAAATGCAGAGCACAAATTCTGAGTATGGGACACCATACCTGGCTCCACGTCACGTCACTCACTAATGACTACAGCCCCATTGACTCCTCTGCCAATGCATTAATGATGTTGAGTTGGATGTGCCAAAACTTTCTTCAGTTAAACAAAGAGAAAACTGAAGTTATTGCATTTGAAAACAAAAATGAAGTCCTCAAGGTGAACGCATACTATGGGGGTCAAACAACAGAAAAATCAATTCAATAATCTTGGTGTGTTTCTGGAGTCAGACCTTAGTTTCAGAGGTCATGTCAAAGCAATAACTAAATCAGCATCTTATCATCTCAAAAACATTGTAAGAATTAGATGTTTTGTGTCCAGTCAAGACTTGGAGAAACTTGTTCATGCCTTTATCACCAGGGTGAACTATTGTAATGGTCTCCTCACTGGCCTTCCCGAAAATACCATTAGACAGCTGCAGTCCATCCAGAACGCTGCTGCCAGGATTCTGACTAGAACCAGAAAATCTGAACATATCACACCAGTCCTCAGGTCTTTACACTGGCTTCCAGTTACATTTAGGATTGATTTTAAAGTATTATTACTTGTTTACAAATCATTCAATAGTCTAGGACCTCAATACGTTGCAGATATGCTCACCGAATATAAACAGACCACTCAGATCACTATAGGATCAATCAGTTAAAAATACCAAGGGTTCACTCAAAACAAGGGGAGTCTGCTTTTAGCTATTCTACTACCCACAGTTGGAACCAGTTTCCAGAAGAGATCAGATGTGCTAAAACAGTAGCCACATTTAAATCTAAACTTAAAACACAACCGTTTAGCTGTGCATTTACTGAATGAGCACTGTGCTACGTCTGAATGATTACACTGTATTTTATGTATACTCATTTTTTTATTTATTCTTAAATGTTTTATTTCGTTTAAATAAATTTTTAATCATTTTAAAATGTTTCTTTTCTGCTTTTATAGTTGTGATTATTTTTATGATTATTTTAATTCCTTTTTATGTAAAACACTTTGAATTACCATTGTATATGAAATGTGCTATGTAAATAAACTTGCCTTGCCTTGCCTAAATAAAAATTATGAATGTTTCTTTGGCAACTAGCTGAAATAAATTCGTTTTTTAATATTTTATTTTATTTATTTATTTGTGGGTTTTGGTTTCAGTTTTAGTTTTAATTTTTAATAACCATGAGAGGTGCTACAAATAATTTTGCCCTATTTGCTGATAAAACAGGGTAGGAGGTTGTTATTATTTCTCATCGTTATTTTCAACCCAACTTATTCAAAATGCTTTTTGCAACATTACAGGATATAACCATATAACATTCACTGATATGCTAATATATACCAAACTTCTTGACCTTCGACATTTACAGATAACCATAATAATGCAGATAGTGAAATTAGAACACATGATCGCTGCACTGAAAGATCATAAAATTTGGCCTTTTCATGAGCCACAACCATATGCAGACAGTATACAGTCTCTCTTGTTACCAACAGAGGGTATAAGACTTTGAATCAAACCCATTTGTACCGCATGAGAGCCACTGCCCTAACCTCTAAGCCACAGCTTCAACAGAGCTTGTTGTTTTAAACATAATTTCAGAGAATGCATGCAAAGCTGCTGCTCATTTCTCTTCATTACTGGAATTTGGACACATTTCGGAAAGAACTTACTCTTTCAGCCATTTAATTTGTTTTTAGACTTGTTTGAAGTTTTTAATAATGATTTGCTGTAGAGTCTGTATTTATGATTTGGTAACTGTGGTAAAGTACAAACTAATACACACAAACTACCTTTTGTTTCCTTTAAGCACAAGTAAAACATTTACTGCTTCATATTTATCAGGTATGATAAAGTCCTAGGAAACATCTTGTTAGATGAGAGCAGTGTTCCTAAGAAGATTTGAGTAGCCTATACTCAAACAAGAATTAAAGGGATACTCCACCCCAAAATGAAAATTTTGTCATTAATCACTTTGTCGTTCCAAACCCCTAAAAGCTGCACGGATGCGCTGTTTTCGTTCAAATCAAAGCGTAAATACAGGTAGAAAACGTATTCTTGTGTCGCGGCTTATGTACTTCTTTTTACATACAAAAGAGTATGACAAAAGTCCTTGGATGGTCTACTATTTCAAGACGATTTTTGAAGTGTGGATCCTTGCACGCTAATATTACCCACAATCCATTACGCTTTGGTAAATGATTCGGTTCAGAACTACAAACACGAATAAAAACCGTTAAAAACTACAAACATGGCGGATGTGCGCGGAGAGTAGAAAGGTTTAGATAAAGGGGTTTGAGTTACTAATAATCAGCATTTAACCTGGTAAAATAATATTTATTTAATCTTATCTATGTTATATTTCATCTGCAACAGCAATGTAAACTTTTATAAGCATCCGTTTGGTCGTTAACTTTTAAATGCATCATAATGCAGAAAATATGAGCAGAAAATTCTCCGCATGAAGACCCGCGGCTCGCAGATCAACATGCTACTTCTTTTCTCTCTGTCTGATATGGTAGAAAGTTAAATTAAATTAAATCTGGAGGATATAAACTGTGACAAGATGATTGACAGGCCAGTTTACAGTGACAGAGTGCCTGTAACTATGCGACAGAGCACTCCATTAAAGACACAATTGTATGACATGATAGTATGTCCGCTTGCCTACTGCACACTCAAATGTGTGTACTTTTTCTTCACCAAAAAAGTACATACTTTTAGGGCGTAGTATAAGACAGCTCCACCTGTCTTGATATGCAATGGGATTTATTTATGCCTATTCATGCAGCAGCAGAATATCTTACATGCTCATAGCAGTGTGTCTGTGTATCTATTGGCAGTAAAGTACATTCAGCAGCAGCTTGCATAGCAGGTCTAGTCTGCCAAGACCAAATGAATGTTGTCATATCCATTAACATGCTAAAGCTATTCTGAGAGTTGTCATGATTGAAATATTCTTCATTTTTGTTGTCAAGAATATTGCTGTTGCTTTATTCGCTCAAGGTGGACTACCTGAAATACCTTCCTGTAAATAATGTTGCATCACATACGCATTATGATAAAGAGGGAAATAGCTACAGTTGTGGCCAAAAGTTTTGGCAGTGACATAAATTTTGTGCTTTGCAAAGTTTGGTGTTCATTCACATTGTTTCTAGATTATTGTGTAGAGTGATCAGATGCATTTTAAATAATTGCTAAAAGCTTCATTGGCCAAAAAAAATGAACTTTTAACAAAAAAAAAAAAGAATTCACTGTTTTTTGATCCTGACACAAAATGACCAGCTAACATTAATTGACTAATCACATCAGCAGCACATGTGAAAGTGTGAATGAGTACTTGTCAGGTGAAATCACTATCATGCTAAATAGATTGTAAGAGCAGACTGTTTGCTATAAAAGGAGGGAAGAAGTGCTTCCAATCATTGTGTTCTTGTTAGCAATGGTAACCTCCAAAGAAACACGTGCAGCCATCATCAAATCCATGAGCAATTTGGTGATGATCCATGCATTTCCCAGCATGATGGAGCACGATGTCACAAAGCAAGAGTGATAAAGAAGTGGCTCGAAGATCATTACATTGAAATTTTGGATCCGTGGCCAGGCAACTCCCCGGATCTCAATCCCATAGAGAACCTGTAGTCAGTCCTACAGGCGAGTGGACAAGCAGAAGCCCACAAATTGTAATCAACTCCGAGAACTAATGAATCGCCATCAGTCAGGATTTGGCCCAGAAGCTAATATCCAGCATGCCAGAGAGAATTGCAGAGGTTATGAAGAACAAGGGTCAACACTGTAAATATTGACTCATTATATATTTTTTGCCAATAAAAGCCTTTAAAACTTATGATATGCTTATCATTGTTTTTCAGTATACCATAGAAACATGTGGAAAAATAATCTACAAATACTGAAGCAACAAACTTTGCAAAACACAAAATTTATGTCACTGCCAAAACTTTTGACCATGACTGTACAGTATGGGAACATGCATCGAAGAGAAGGGCAAAACTAAATACACATTGTTCAAGGTTCCAGGAGGAAGTAAGTATATTTCTGGTGCACCTTACTATTTCTCATCTTAAGGGTTTTGTTCAAATCCATAACCCCAAGTATTAAATAGCTCAGCTTGCACACTTCGTAGAGATTTGAGAGAAGCTTATTTTGGACCAGTAAGCAACCACCCAGAACACTATAGCAACTGCATAACAATGTGCTAAAAGCTACTTGGAGCACCTTAGCAACAGCATAGCAATGCTCTGGCAGCCACCCACAATACACTGTGCTGTTGAGTTTTGCAGAGAAAACTTGCATTTAAAAAATATTTTTGCAATACTGTTTCTAGCCACTGGTGGCCACTAAATGACATGCATCACTTTTAAGCATTACATCAAAGACCCTTCAAAGGAAAGTTCACTCTGCAGCCATATTTGCAGGGACGCAATAACTTTACCAATTGGCGATTGGTTCTTTTATGTAGATTTCATGATTCTGTTTGCCATGTTGTGTTGCACTTTCTCCCGTTGATAGTAATATGAGGGTATATCTAAAGTGTCAGATTACATGTAGTGATGGTTGCTTTTGAAACCTTTGAGAATCTCTTGTTTCAAACCAGTGGTTCAGAACCCCCTGCTGGCCTCACTAACACCTCTGCAGGCAGCAACCTAGTTTTCTCACCAGCCTCAACCCTGCTTAGCTTCAGTGGGCAACCAGTCTTGGGCTACAGGGTGATATAGCTGTCAAGCAAACAACACCTATTTGAACAAACACCCAACCCTAAGTATTAAAGTTTGGTGCATAACCTGTAACATGAATATTGCCTCTAATTGTCTGGCTTGCTAAGGGAAAATGTGCATACACTTTTAAAGAAAAAAAATCCTAAACTCACTTTCAAGTAAGAGAACCTGAGATATATGTAGGGAGACTTGACGAAACATCAGCAACCACATACACTCTTGGGAAAAAATGTACAAAAGCTGGGGTGGTACCCTTTAAAAGGTGTTATATGTACCATTTAGGTATATGTACACTTTAGGTACTAATATGGACCTTTCAGGTACTAATATGCACACTAAATGTGTACTTTTTAAAGGGTAACAAAGACAGATTTCGTACCTTTTTCCCCCCAATATGTAGTGATGGCCGGCAACCACCTGCACATATAAGACTGAAGTACACCATTGCCTGAGTCCTATCAGATTTGTGATAAGAAATCAACTAATTTAATTATAGTTATCAAAACTGTACATTGCCCTTTCTGAACTTTACCCTCAACATTAGTCCAAAGTCGAGGCAGCATCAGAAGAAGCTGGTCACTCTCAGAAGAACAGCACCTACAACATTGTATGGACAACCACACAGTAATAATATTTTATATTGTTGTCTTCAGGCTTAAGGAAGGAAGTCAACTATAACCAGTATGACACTCAAAGATTGGTCACTTGGTGGCAGTGTTGTCTTTAGAAAAAAGTAACAAGAAAAAAAAAAAAAATACCATTACTTTGAACTGGGAATATTATATTATCACATTTATACAGAAATAATTACAAAGAAATGGCAAGTAACACACTGAATTGAATTTGAAATTTTTAAGTAAAAAGACTAAAATAGTATAATAATAGTATAGTAGCAGTTATTGTAAAACATATGCCAATAATCGTTGTTTTATTTACAACTTTGAAAAATAATTTTTACAGTGTTTACAGTCATTTTTACAGTCATTGGTGAATTTTCATACTCAGAATAAATATATTTCAGGCAGAAGCTTAGTATACAAACATTTACTCCATAATGTCAAATATGAAATGAATAATTCAGCAAATATCATATTTTTGTTTTTTTTTTAAGAAAAAAAAACGGAACAAATTTTAGTGTAGTGATCTGTAATTCAACAAATGAGAAACATTAGGAAAATATCTGAATATTAGGCACATATTCACATATACACTTGAATGTGAAAACAGTTCAAAAATTGCAAGGAACAATTGTCCATACTTTTTGGACACCACAGTATACAGAATAAGGGTAAAAGAAAGCTGTGTTTTTTGACCCACTCCAATGAACAGTTCAGGAGAGATCATCTTACTGGTCATTTACATTTCATGTATCACAATAGCCTGTTTTATAGGAGGTCTATAAAATTATTATAATAATTCACTTAGCAGATGCTTTTTTCCAAAGTGACTTACAAATGAAAAACATAAAAATTTGTCAGAGAGCCAACAATATTCATAGTGTACAATGCCAGGTTTATTCATAGTATACAATGCTAGATTAGGAATAATAAAATGCTAACTTTACAGCTTTAAGCTATTTTAAGACATACTCAATTGTCACAAACAATTAAGGAGAGAGAATTTTAAAATATAATACAATTAGCAATAATAAAATCAATAATGTTTGCATAGGATTATGAAGAAAAATACTGATTTCTCTTTTTATATCTCTTACATATATATCTTTACAAAAAACACCCTAAAAATGGGTTGTTGGATTATTTTTGATGTCCATTTTAGGTGGACTTCTCATGGATGAAAAGCCCATGCAGGTCCATATGAACAGCAGTATCAATGGTAGCACGAGCGATCTCTTTAAAGGACTTAGCGTCTAGGACCACCAAGAAAGGAGGCTTTTGGGGATTGAATGAAACCACAGAAGACAGGATAACACCTGAAAATTGAGAAAAATCACTTTTTGTTAAGACAGCATAATTACAAAAGCTTTGAACTTATGCAAGGGCACTCTGCAAGGGCAGCATCTCCATGTGCCACACAAATAGCAAAAAGCACGGGAGACTAAACTTGCAGTTGATTTAAACAGAGTTAAATCATGACAACTCTCTCAATAGTTTTAGCATGTTAACGGATAAGATGTATTTGGTTTAGATCTGCAACACGCTGCTGCTGCAGAGCAAGTATGGACTTGCTACTTCCAATAGATACACAGACACGCTGCTATGAGCATGTAAGATACATAAATCCTGTAGCAGCTCTAGACAGGTGGAGCTGGGGGAGTTGGAGGTTCTTAAAGGAACTCTGATAGCATGTTGCAGGACCAGCTTACATCAAACACCGAATCAGACTGTTTTAATGTTGAGCAAGCAATCTCATTGGCTGTAAAATCAGCAGAGGCCAATCAGCTTGTGCCATGTAATAAGTGTTGTGACT
This sequence comes from Sinocyclocheilus rhinocerous, assembly GCF_001515625.1. Taxonomy (NCBI): domain Eukaryota; kingdom Metazoa; phylum Chordata; class Actinopteri; order Cypriniformes; family Cyprinidae; genus Sinocyclocheilus; species Sinocyclocheilus rhinocerous. The sequence continues at coordinate 770,194 of NW_015664312.1, read as the reverse complement.
GCTGCAGATTGCATTTAAAGGACCTATCAGCCTGCACCATCATGACTGAACTAGCTATTTGCTTTTAAATCTTTTATTATGCAGAAACATTACTAATATACTCACCATCATCTTCTTCAACAGCATCTGGAGATGCCACAAACACTGGCTCTGATGGGTAGCATTCCTCCTCGATCCACACTTGATGTGTCCTAGTAGCTATGTCCACTTTTGCAATCTATATAACAAGAGCTAATGTTGCTAAATTATTGCATTTTATTGGTGCCAGTGATAGCAAGATAATAGGTTTGAATAATTGCAAATGTCCAGAATGCTAGAAATATTTACCTTGCTTGGATATGGCGACCACTCCACCCTGGTGCCATAGAAGTACCTGTACTTCTTACTGTTGAATTTGTAATTTATCCCTGGTAATTCTAAACCTGTAATCATACAATAATGGACAAAAGTAGCTATGTCCACTTTTGCAATCTATATAACAAGAGGTCATATTGCTAAATTACTGCATTTTATTGTGCCAACAACAGTAAGGTATTTGGTTTGAATAAATACAAAATATTTACCTTGCTTGGATATGGCGACCACTCCACCCTGGTGCCATAGAAGTACCTGTACTTCTTACAATTGAATTTGTAATTGATCCCTGGTAATTCTAAACCTGTAATCATACAATAATGGACAAAATTAGGGAAAAAAAGATTTTAAAAATGTGAAAGTTCTGAATATAGGAATCACCCTCAAAAATAGTGTCAGGGGTGCAGTAGATGGAGCCGTCCTTCTTCAGCACTGCTTTGGCTGTTGTGTCCTGCAATCTGACCAGATTGGTGTATGGTGGAGTTTCCTGATAGCATGACAGAAAATGTTTGTTTTTCTATGAAAAATCACAATTCCGTTTGAATCTATTAAATGGTCTTGATGCAATTTATAGTTATCTAAAGAAATGTGACCCTGGACCACAAAACCAGTCTTAAGTCGCTGGGGTATATTTGTAGCAATAGCCAAAAATATACACTGTATGGGTCAAAATTATAGATTTTTCTTTTATGCCAAAAATCATTAGGATATTAAGTAAAGATCATGTTCCATGTTCCTACTGTAAATATATAAAAAATGTATTTTTGATTAGTAATATGCATTGCTAAGAACTTCGTTTGGTCAACTTTAAAGGCGAATTTCTCAATATTTAGATTTTTATGCACCCTCAGATTCCAGATTTTCAAATAGTTGTATCTGGGCCAAATATTGTCCTATCCTAACAAACCATACATCAATGCAATGCTTATTTATTCAGCTTTCGTGTGATTTATAAATCTCAATTTCGAAAAATTGACACTTATGACTGGTTTTGTGGTCCAGGGTCACAAATATGCTAAAGAGTTCCCCTGCCACAATTTATCTGCACAAAGCTGTTCTGAAAACAGGCAAAGAATTGTATTATAGGCAAGACATGAACGCATTGTATTTTCTGATAAACTATTAAATTCCATAATGACTTGAATTTGAATTATTGTCAAAATAATGCATTTGCAATCTTTATATTTCCTGTTTTACCTTGTCTATGTTCAGTGGAAGGACAACCCGTTGACATGTTGGTCGAGAGAAGTCCATGTTGGTCTCTATAAATTTGTCAACATCTTGCTTCATGTTGTGTATATAGAACATATCATATAGATTACTGTCCTGGTATGTGATCAGGTCAAAGACAACATGGCTATCTTCCTCATAAGCATTAATGTGATGGAAGATCACAAATGGGTCTGCGTAGTACTTCGTGCTCACAGTTTTCCCAGTCTTCCTACTGACCAGATGGATCAGTGTCTATGTGGTGATCAAAACCAACAGTTGTTAGACTATTTTGGACAGTTATTAAAGGGGTCCTATTATGCTCTTTTACAAAGTCTTGATTTTGTTTTGGGGGTGTACTAGAATCTAGAATGATTCAGAAATACCTTTCTCCCCAGGCTGGCACAAACGTCCCTTTGGAGTGGACTTTGAGATTTGTAACTTTCTAGATCTTTTTTATGCCCAAACATACACACTACACACTGACTAAAATTTAAAAAGTGAAAAAGCATAATAGGACCCCTTTAAAGCATTTAGATGAATGGATGAAGTATTATTTTAGACAAAACAGAAGAAGTTTTGCTCACAGTATCATCTTTGTCAAATTTCAGGCAACTGCCCCAGTTGACATCTCTGAAGTAAGCTGTGGCCAGTTTGAGGATATCCAGCTTGAAGGCCTGCTCCACAAAGATAATGTAGTTCTCCGTCATGCCAAAGCTATGGAAGTAGCTCGGATACAAGGTGGAGCGGAAAGGAATGGAACAATTTGTTCCACCTTCCCGAGGGCTGGCTTCTTCTCTTTATCTGCGATAAGAATCACATACATTGTGTATGTGCTCTTTCTGAAATATAGCCCATTTACAATTTAACCTTCTGGTTATTTCTCATTTAGTGGTCAAAACTGACTGCAGATCACAAGCGTGACATTTTTTTGTTTTAATGAAATGAATGTACCAGATTTTATTTCTACAATATTTGTTCTTTAATATTTTGTATTTTGAGGGGATTTCATGGTAGTAGACTATATTCATCTCTAAATTATTCACTATTTATTTCTATAAAAAATAATACATATATTAGAACAACTATTTCGTTATACAGGGCTGTGTTGCTTATAAGAATATTTTCACATATAATTACTTAATTTGATTAGGTTTTGCATTTGGATATACATTTAGACATTATCAAAGACAATTTCATCGTGGCTGATTGTTCCTCAAAAAACTGCTCTGTATTTTCGTATTTCCTGTTCATTTTTGACTGTGAAGATCATATCTGACTATTTTTTGTGCCTTTTCTAATTATACATATATATATATATATATATATATATATA
>NW_015664312.1:763050-767128 GCF_001515625.1 Sinocyclocheilus rhinocerous | reverse complement strand
TATATATATATATATATATATATAAAGCAAGGGCCACAATAGTCACCAAGGATCATACCATAAATATTTCAGTCTAACATGACAGAAGACCACGAGAGGATTAAAAACAAACTTTAGAGTTTAATATGGTCTACTTAATAGTATACATTTCTCTTGTTACCTGTGGCATTGGCGGGCACCTTGAAAATAACATATTTCGGTTTGCCAAAGTTCATGATGGCTGTGCCCATGTTGTACGTGTTCCCTTCTTCATCGTAGTGAGGGTGTGCGGTTGCCAAGTTGATGGCAATGTGGTTTCTATAGTTAGTCTGAAATGATAATAAAAGACAATTTATCCATAGTGGCAAAAACAAAAACATCTTAAGATGCAGCTGACAAAAGGAATGAATGAATGAATGAATAGATCTGGACTCACTCTTTCTAATGTGTCGAGTGTCAGAGGGTCAATTTGGTTAATGTAGTTCACTTCTGATGATGCATAATAATCTTCACCATATTTTATGATGCTAATGAGATTATTATCTGTGAAATCCGGAATGGCGTTCATCAAGTAACTGAAAGCTCTACAAAACAATATGAAGCAATTAACTACGTCATTTTGATTGGACTCTTAATACAAAAGTAAAAAGGTCCAGAAGGAAGGATCATTTACTTGGAGAATATATTCTTGCAGGGATCTGGATAAACCATGGTTCCGAATTCAGACACAACGATCCTATTGGCAGCTATGTTCTTTTTGTACGTTTCACTCTTCAAAAATTTACTTTTGTAAAATACATCCCCTGAAAAAAATAATTTGAGTTTTATTGTTTATGGTGCATTCAATACTCTGTCAATACACCCCTAGATATAGTAAAATAGCACGTGCACTTTGCAGATTTTGCAACAGTGTTTTCAGTATTTTCAATAAATATAATTTAAAAGGTTCTTTCTCACCCAACTTACCATCTTTAAATGTGAAACTGTGGATGAGTGCCATTCCATCAAACCAGTGCTTGTATGAAGTGTTGCCAACTGAGAACAGACCAGGACCATTTCGCAAAAGTGTCCCCTGAAGCCATGGTGGTATGGAGCCTAAGAACCAGACCATTTAATGTGTGAATTCTGACATTCAGGTCATTGAGGCTTTCAGCAACTCTATGAAAAGTATATAAATTCAATGAGGCAAGATGATGCAAAATTACAATATTTAGAAGGATAAATAATGGTCCTATCAGTTTACAATGCAGGGAGTTCTGTTGTTTGTCCAAATTGTGAAATTTGGCATACTGGGTGGGTTTCAATGTGGTAAGTCTCTCAAGCCCTCAAGGGCCACTGACAATTCAAAATTTGTATGTACATTTTACCTAATAACTTTTGAACCAAATAGCCCTGTAAGAATGCTATATCCTCTGCTCTTTTGGCCAATTGACCAATTTCCTAAACTTTTCTGCAAGCAAACTTCGCCTATGCAGCAGTGTTTGATTGAATCTTCTAACTTTTTTTTTTTTTTTACAGCAAATAAAAAATCTCATGTTTCATAATAAGTAGAAGTCTTTCATTTTATATTAATCTTCTTAGATGATATTGTTGGCAGTTGCCTATTATATATAATATATTATTATTATATATAATAATAACGTTTTTAAAGCAGTTTTAAAATGTGATTTTATTTTTATTTATTTAATTTACATTTTAAATAAAATGAAATAACCTGTACTGATGCCTTTAACAGATTATTATATTAATATTGTTCATTATTGACAGGGGCACAACTCTGGTCTGACAGGTGGGGGACCAAAACTGAGTGTTGAGTAATAGTCAGTTTTAGTAACATTTTAATATGCAATGGATTATCAAAATGAAAACAACACAATGATAACTGATCTCTGGCTCATTTGGTTCTTCAAACAAGTTAGCAGATTAGATTAAAATATCTGGATTAAGTTGTCTGAGATTACTCCATGTTAACATGTTCATTGGAAAGGACAGATTTATCGATACTCGAAATCATGATCAGCAATGCAGCGATTGGCTGGCAGCGAGACATGACATCATATCATTAAAGGGATAGTTCACCCAAAAATGAAAATTACTTCATAATTTACTCACCCTCAAGCCATCCTAGGTGTATATGACTTTCTTCTTTCAGACGAATCCAATCAGAGTTATATTAAAAAATGTCCTGCCGCTTCCAAGTCTTATAATGGCAGTGAATGGGTGTTATTTTTCAATAGTCCAAAATACGTAAAATAAAGCACATCCATCCATAATAAAAAGTGTCCCACACGGCTCCGTTTGGTGAATAAAGGCCTCCTGTAGCAAATCAATGAGTTTTTGTAAGAAAAATATCATATTTAAAACTTTAAAAACAGTAATCTCTACCTTCCGCTAACTGTCGTACGCGTGTTCATTCAGGCGGATGACGTAGGACGAAGCATAATGTACGGTGAGAAGTGACGAATGCGGAAGCACGGCGGAGAGAGCAAAACAAAACACTGGCCACGAATTAGAAGTACAAAACGAAGATTTGTACATAAAAATGTTGGATGATTTCGATATAAGCAAAGAGGAGACTGGGTTTCCTTTGGTAAAGTAAGGAAACTTTGCTTCCTTTACTCCTGTAAACAAATGTTGGTTCTCGCGAGCATATTCTCACCGAACCTTACGCTATTCCTACGTCATCCACCAGAACGGCGTTCTATCGCAACAGTTAACAAAACAGTTAGCTGAAGCTAGAGATTTCTGTTTATAAAATTTTAAATATGGATTATTTCTTACACAAAGGCATCGATTCGCTTCAGGAGGCCTTTATTAACTCCCTGGAGCCGTGTGGACTACTTTTAATGATGGATGGATATGCTTTATTGGACTTCTTTTGGACTATTGAAAAGTAACACCCACTCACTGCCATTATAAAGCTTGGAAGAGCAAGGACATTTTTAAATATAACTCCGATTGTATTCATCTGAAAGAAGAAAGTCATATACACTACGGCTGTCAAAATGGCTGAAAAACTAAATTCAAATTTTTTACTTAAATATTATCAATATTCAAATTATATTCAAATTTAAAAGGCATAATTTCAGTTAGGGGGAAAAAAAGCTTTTGGCTTCTCTCCTGTGGCCACAAGAGGGCGCATCGATCAAAATATTATGCACGTTTCTTCAAAGCTGAATAAAATAACAGGACTATCTTTGAACAAAGTGCATAATGTTTTAAATAATGTTTATAAACCTTATATAATTAATAAAGTTGCTTAAACAATTAGAAACAAAACAGCATCATGCATGTATGTATAGTTTAATACAAAAGACCGAAAACCAATCACAAAGAGTACTTTATTGGGAATTGATTGGATCGTTGGAAGCTGGGGCGTTGCTAACAAAATGGAGGCAGATCTGAATGCCAGTTTGCAGTTAGTGGTGGGGGATTTCTCTCCACTGGATTCACAGCTGACACCCAAGCATGAATAAATGTTTTGTTTATTAAGGATGACGACGACGATCAACGGCGCGAGAGAGAGAGAGAGAGCAAGCGAGAGAGAGAGAGAGAGAGAGAGAGAGAGACTGCCTGAATGACTGAGCGCGTCCTGAGGATACACAATTGTTCCTTACTTTGCATAAAAATGTTCACTGAACTGAAACTTTACCTGTCACGTCTGCTTTAAATGGCTCCGGCGTCTCTACTCCGTTTCTCCAGAAAAACGACAACATGCTGAGCTGAAGCTGAGCTCTCACTGACCTGGCTGTATTGCCACACGCTTATAGTCCGTGTTGCATGCGGTATCTGATACACTCCGTGAACGCTGTAGCGTTTGTGAACGATTATATAACAGTTGGAGAGTTCCGCTGAGGACACAAGTCATTGGGTGAAGTTCACGGAAGTTCGTAGTCACTCTGCAGAACATTTCATGGAGTTAGTGGGGCCTTTTTGCCATTGCTTTTAAATGCTTCAGATATTCGTGTTTCTGTTCAGATTTAACAAATTATATAGCATACAGTTCACACACACACACACACACAAACGTAGTTTGTACGTTTTCAAAAAAAACAAAAACATTTTGGAATATATATATATATATATATATATATATGCT
>NW_015664312.1:757459-763026 GCF_001515625.1 Sinocyclocheilus rhinocerous | reverse complement strand
GACGTTCCTCTCGTTGATAGCAGAGGAGTGGATCCAGCGAGAGCTTGATGGGGCGACGCGGAATGAAAACGTTTTTCAGGAGTCGCCGCAGTAGAGGCGGCACAACTAACGACATGTGAATAATCCCGCCCACTCTAAAGCGATACTAAACTGCAGTGGAAAAGCAAACCGAGCCGAGCCGAGCCGAGTCGTACCACACAGTGGAAAAGCGCCATAAGTTCCCAGAGGCAGCGCCTGTACCATCTGAGTCACCAGAGGCAGCACCTGTGCACACCTGGTCCCAGAGTCAGCTCCTGTGCATACCAGTAACCCAGAAGCAGCTCCGGTACCTACCAAGTCCCCAGAAGCTGTGCCTATACTGGCCAGGTCCCCAAAGCTCCTGTACTTACCAAATCCCCAGAAGCAGAACCTGCGCCCGATGGGTGCCCAGAGGCAGCTCCTGCACCTGCTGAGTCACCAGAGGCAGGACCTGTGCACATCAGGTCCCAGAGTCAGCTCCTGTGCATGCCAGGACATGCAGTTCCTGTGCCCATTGAGTCCCCTGATGCAGTGGGAGAGCCTGCAACACTGCAGAACACTCAACAATGGTGGAAGGCAGTGGTGGAGGCAGTGGAAATTTCAGGCCACACAGGAAGCAAATCTGCGGAACCCTATGCAACTAGAGCAGCAAAATCCTCAAGCCCACATACCACAAGGAACACTCATGCCCACCAGGAACCCAAAGGGAATGCCTGTGTCTGCATATTCTTTAAAAGTAGCATGCGTGCTCACCAAGACTATACAGGGAGCACCTGTGCCAACCAGGACCCCTCACAGAGGAAAACAGAGGATCCCTGAGCATTTGAGGCAGCATGCCCATCAGGATCCCAAAGTAAGTAGTCATGCCCTCCAAATCCTCAAAGAGATTACTTGTGCCAGAATATTCCTCACTGGGAGCACCCCCACAGAGAGAGAAACTGACAGTCCCTAAGGTTCTGAGGCAGCATCTGAGGCAACAGAAGCCTCAGACCTCTTTTACAAAGGATGCATCTGTGCCCGCCAGGTCTCCAAATGAAGCAGCCATGCCAGCTAAGACAACACAGGGAGCACCCATGCCCCTTAGTACCCCAAAGAGTATGCCTGTACCCAACAATACCCCACACAGTGTACTTCTCCCACTGTGTCCCCACAAGTACCTGTGCCTGCTAAGAGCACACAGGGAGCACTAATGCCTGGCAGGATTCCAAAGGTAATGCCTGTGCCTGCATGTTTGTCAAAAGGAGCAAATGCGCTCACCAAGTCCCCACAGGGAGTACCTGTGCCCATCAGGAGCATACTGAGAGGAAAACAGAGCATCTCATTCCTGCTGATTACCAAAAAAAAGAAAAGAATAAGAAGCTGTGCCTATACTGACTAGGTCCCCAAAGCTCCTGTATTTACCAAATCCCCAGAAGCAGAACCTGCGCCCGATGGGTGCCCAGAGGCAGCTCCTGCACCTGCTGAGTCACCAGAGGCAGCACCTGTGCACATCAGGTCCCAGAGTCAGCTCCTGTGCATGCCAGGACATGGGACTTGAGCTCTTTTGACTTGAAATGGCATGCAACAGCAACATGATAAAAGCACACCGAACACCTTAGCAACCATAATGCGTTGTCATACTGCCTTGTGCACAGCCACACACTCAACATTTTCCTCAGAAAATGTATTTAATTCTATTTCAGATTTTTATTATTCTTATTTACAGCGGAAACGACAAGGTGAAGGAAGATTTCATTTGTATCTGTGTTAGAAAAAGAAATAGTAGTTGATGATCAGATGCCAGCTTTGTTTTTGGATTCAATGCTTGTCTTATCACCCTCTGCCCAGGCTGTGGATGCAGACATCAGTGGTTCTGTGCAGTGTTATTTACACAGAGGGGCACAATGCAGTGGGATGCTTTATGTTAATGCATCTAAGAGCACATCACAAAGGCCAGCCATCAAGCAATCAAGCTATTGTTGGTGATTAAAGTCTATTGATGACATCGGACTCTCATTTTGGGGGCGGATGTCAGTGGACTTTAAATGCAGAGGACTCAGGCTGCTTCTGTTCATGTACAGGTTAAGGATGAGGATGGACAATCACACTCTCTACGCTCTGTTTCTAATAGTGAGTTTTCATGTCATCTTAATCTGGAGTGATGATGAGGAGGTTCTTTCCTGTCCAGAGCACCAGCAGGCCTTTGAGAGCTCCTGCTATGAGTTTGTGGCTCTGCAGCGCAGTTTCCTCAGTGCTCAAGCTTGGTGTGAGCGGGGCGGTGGGCATCTATCCTTCATCCAGAATGATGAAACCCAACAGTTTCTTCAAAAACACCTGCAGCCGAAGCAGGACTGGTGGATAGGACTTGCTCCTGCCTCCACCAACCTCACTCTGGACTCTGCTGCTACTGAAGGTATGTTTATAACTTTCCTAACTATGCCTCTAAAGACAATATAAAAGCTTTTTACTGTTTTACCAACATGTTTCTGGCTCTGGTGATTAAATAAAACATTAGGTTAAGTTTTATTTAGAAACGTATTTTAATTACAAGCTGCACCATTAAAAACTTTGTATTGAATTGTATAAAAAATAGTCTGATGAACAATGCTGATTAAGTACATTGTAAATATATATATATATACATATGTATATATCCCTGCTTGTCAGTGATACCTTATCAGTTACAAAGTCTTATCTCTCTTGTCAGCTATGTTTCATGCACAGACAAACTATTTTTCATTACCACCATTATTACCAGCTAACTTGTGTTATCTCTACAGAGCAGCAGGTTGTTAATGGGTCTATGGCTTGACACCAATCTCCGGCTTTACAAAGACCTTTTCAGGCACATAAAAAGCATCCTTTATTGCCATGTCCCCTTTTGTTAGATTTGTCTCTGTTTCTGTGGAAAGCTATTTTATGCACCAAGGCAAAGAGAATACAGTCTTTGCTGCACTGTTTAAGTCAAGCACCTTAGTTAGATTATAAAAGAGTAGAAAGCTTCATGGTTTACAGGATTTAAATTTGCAAAATTAAAGTATACCTTTTATCATATACACTAATACAATAACTGATCTTTAGCAATAATATAATGTGTGAGAAGCTTTTGAATTTGGTTCATATAGTGAGGAAAGCCATTTGACACTGTTTACTGATATTGAAATATGAAAACAAAATGTATTTTTACTTAAAATAGTTGCCTGATTAAAAAAAATAATTAACTTTGTTGTTTTATTTTGTTACTTTTTGTTCTCAGGTCCCTTGTCCTGGTTGGATGGCTCAGATGTTAGTTACTCCAACTGGCTCCAGGAGCCCTTGCTGAACGCATCCTGTGGCTACATAAGGAGAGATTCTGGATTTCAGTGGGAAACCACCAGTAACTGTAGCCAGGAGCTCTACTTCATCTGCGAGTTTGGTTGGTCTTTTTCTTCATATGAAAATACCTTTTTGATTTGGTTTGGTTGGTTATAGTTGGTATTTTATTGGTGTTTTTTAGAGTCTGGGCGCTCTTTAGCCTGTGCTGATCATAATGCAACGCTTCAGTGTGGCTCTGGTCAAGTGATAGAGATTGATGACAGCTTCTACGGCAGGAAGACGGTGCATTACTGCAGGAGCAGCCACGCTCCCTCACATGCATCGCCACAGCAGGAGGAGTGCAGCTGGGTGGATATAGTAGATACTGTGTCAGGTACTTCCAGTGAAAGTTTCCCACTTTCCCACTATTATATGACACTTTCCATGAGTAGGTTACACTTTGGTGTCCCATGAAATCTTAAAAAAGCTTTAGATGCACGAATGCCATTTTTTTTTTCATTATATGATATGTAAGATATCTAAAAAAGATACAAAAAAAGCTTTGGTGTCCCATGAAATCTTAAAAAAGCTTTAGATGCACGAATGCCATTTTTTTATCATTATATGATATGTAAGATATCTAAAAAAGATACAAAAAAATATACAGTGAAAAGGAGCTCATTTTAAACACATTAAATGTCTGTATCCCCCCTTAAAATGGGGTCTTTGGCTTGTCCAAATTTAGCGGTAATGACCTTGACCTCATATCTAAGAATTTAAATCTTAAAACAATGTCATTTAAAATTTTTTTTTTATTAATTGTACTAAAAGCGATTAATTAAATCCATCATTATTAATATAACAAAAAATATAACATTTCTTAAAAGAGTGATACAAATAAAAATACCCTTTGGACCCTTTCTACAGCATGACAATAACATAAGAAAATTCATCTTTAAAAAAAACAATTCCAAAAATCATATAAAAATATTCAGAATTTCAGCAGCATATAATAGTTTGTTTGACTTCCTGAAGTTTACAATCAACAGTAAAGTGTTAAAAATCTCTTACTAACCATTTGTTAAAAAATATTTTTTATTTATTAATTTTTATTTTTTTAGAGTTGCATGCCCCTTTTTATAGCCTATTTGTGGAAAGTGCCATAAACAATAAAGAACATTTCATGATTTCAGGCTTGTCACTTAAGATTTATTATATATTTGAAAAAGTGTTTTATGCAACCAGTCCCAAACCCATATACAGTATATTATTAATGGGGAACATTAAACTTTTCAGAGCGCTCTTTCTTCCATACAGGGCAATACAGCGCAAAAAGCTTCTCACCATTTACAAAAGCACTCAATAACTATCAGATTACATGCTTCTTAACCGTAAAAAGGAAATTATAACCAAATGTATGCTTCAGTTCAATATTTACAGAGAGATTATTTATTTGAGCATGTACAATTGTGTGTTCAGCAGCATATAGTGATTAATGTTACAGATTATTTGCACAGTGAATGTAAAACTATTCTGTTTCTTGTTTTCTGTCAAGAGCACTGCCACGGACTGCAGGTGTGTCAGGCTGCTGCCGATATTTCATCTTTTGGAGAGCCGTGCCCTGCGCTAGGGAGCTATTTGTCAGTGGAATATCATTGCAAAAATGGTCAGAAATCTTTTGTCCCAACCCAGTATGACACAAGATGAAACACTACATTTTCATGTAGTGAAAAAACGTACATAAAAAACCCATATCTGATGTTGATAATACGGTCCATTATTGTCTCTTATGTATTACACACTGTGGCCTTTAGACACTATGTTTATTACCCCAGTACGTTTCTGATTGCATTGATTCATGTGTGTCTGTCAGCTTATCTGTTGCACAATTCTCCATGTATTTAGACTTGTAGGTCAAAAGAACATTTAAAGGGGTCATATGATGCGATTTCATTTTTTCCTTTCTCTTTAGAGTGTTACAAGCTCTTGGTGCATAAAGAAGATCTGTAAAGTTGCAAAGACTAAAGTCTCAAATCCAAAGAGATATTCTTTATAAAAGTTAAGAGTTAGCCACACCTACCTAAAACGGCTCGTTCGAACACGCCCCCACATACAGTGGGGCAAAAAAGTATTTAGTCAGCCACCAATTGTGCAAGTTCTCCCACTTAAAAAGATGAGAGAGGCCTGTAATTTTCATCATAGGTATACCTCAACTATGAGAGACAAAATGAGAAAAAAAAATCCAGAAAATCACATTGTAGGATTTTTAAAGAATT
>NW_015664312.1:754624-755741 GCF_001515625.1 Sinocyclocheilus rhinocerous | reverse complement strand
GTTTTGTAAAAATCGACGCGTTTCAAAAAGGCGGGGCATAGAGGAGAAACAATAATGTACAGTATGTGGAAAATAATGTGTTTTTTTTACTTTAAACCGCATAAACACATTTCATTACACCAAATACACAAAATAATGTTCTTTTTAGCAGCATCATATGACCCCTTTAAGTTACGTAAAACGTGGTTGGCCATGTTCAAAAGTTTAAAATTCATATAAATAATTACCAACATCTACTCTCATCTTGAATTGTTATTATGTTATATGTGTCACGGTTGCCTACTGTGAGGAGCGAGGAAAGAACAGTCTTTCACACAGAACAGTCTTTAATAATCCACAGGAGGAAACACAGGGTAGCCAGAAGTCACACGTAGCACAATGACGTTAAAAACCGACAAACACAGACTGCACAGACTGGGGCTAAATACACAGGATAATTGGGAAGACACAGGTGTACGGGATGACTAATTAAACTGAACGAGGACAGGAACAAGACCAAATAAGGGAACACTAGAACAGAAACAGGGGCAAAACAGAACATAGACAGTCCAGAATCCTGACAATATGTATATGTATAGTTAGTATATATATATATATATATCGGGTGGGAGGGTGGGCATTTGTGAGCCTCCGGGCATTGAAGGCTAAACTCTGGATCGGGAGCCCCCTCTAGGCTGAACACGGGAACAGGATGGCGCCCTGGAGGAGCGGATACTTGAGGGCGCTTTCTAGGAGCGGGCACTGGAGGGCGCTCTGGACTGGATTCGGGGACTGGAGCCCTCTCCTCTTCGGTGTGGCACATTCGCCGCACCATACTCAGCTCACCCTCAGCCGCGGTGCAGGGGGCGGAGCTCCTCTCCGCGCTCACACCGTCCGCGGCTTTCTCCCTCGTGACGGGCATTGTCGCGGCTCTCGCACCTGGTCTGACTAGTTCAGCTCTACGTCCGGGGCAATCCTCTGCTCAGTCGCTCGGCTTTGCGCTGGCTCACTGAACGCGGCGGGAAATGGCTCTCGGTCAACGGTGGGCTCGGGCTGATGCTCCGCATCGCGGGGAGATGGGAGGTTGGGCTCTGGGTTGGGAGTGGATCCGTTTCTCGCCAGTATCCACTCCACAAAG
>NW_015664312.1:754010-754572 GCF_001515625.1 Sinocyclocheilus rhinocerous | reverse complement strand
CACAGAGCGCGTCGTCCGGGTAGCTGGTGGTGCTCGCTAGCAGCTGGAACAGTCTCGTATGGTCCTCGAGTGATCTCTCCCCCTGCTTCAGCAGGAGGAGGAGATATTCCAGGCGAAGGAGGGCATCCATGAGGGAACAACGGGAAACAAAAAACACTGAACAAAAAACGGAAACAAAACGGGGCAAATACGCCAAAAAAACTGTTTATCGGTCAGTTCTTCTGTCACGGTTGCCTACTGTGAGGAGCGTGGAACGAGGAAACGAGGGATTTCACACAGAACAGTCTTTAATAATCCACAGGAGGAAACACAGGGTAGCCAGGAGTCACACGTAGCACAATGACGTTAAGAACCGACAAACACAGACTGCACAGACTGGGGCTAAATACACAGGATAATTGGGAAGACATAGGTGTATGGGATGACTAATTAAACTAAACGAGGACAGGAACAAGACCAAATAAAGGAAAACTAGAACAGAGACAGGGGCAAAACAGAACATAGACAGTCCAGAATCCTGACAATATGTATATGTATAGTTAGTATATATATATATATATAT
>NW_015664312.1:752224-753913 GCF_001515625.1 Sinocyclocheilus rhinocerous | reverse complement strand
ATATATGTGTGTGTGTGTATATATATATATATATATATAATACTGACAACTTGGCTTTAGGATAATATTAAATCTCTGTTCTTCTTGTTATCAGCTCTTCATCTGGTAATGAGTAAGTTGGCTGCTGTCTTTGACAACATTACCATCACAGTGAAGTGGTTGCTGCATCCATTTCAAGGCAACCTCACGTGCACACTGAATGCTGGGGATGGACACATCATTGATAATTACAGTCCTGAAGAGTGAGTGTTGCCCTGCATGTTATGATAACATATAATAGATATTAATGATATTCTGGATATGTTAACCCTTGTGAAAAAGAAATGCACTTTAGCTTACTTTTAGGAGTACTTATTACGGAAATAATAAACTCGGAAAGAATATACAGTACTTAAGTCTGAGCTGTATATTAATATTAATACATTTAAAAATGTTTTAGTAAAATTAAATTAAAATGTATTATAGTTTAAATTATAGTACATAAAATTAGTTGAACTTAAGAGTGCTTTTTGGACTCACTTAAAAGGGGCTATATGTAAGAATTTTCATGTAGCAATTGCTTTTTATTGCCAATGCGTGGACAGTGTGTAATGAAACGTAAAAAAATGAGACCTTCCCCAACTTCTTAAGTTGTCCTTTTATTGAATGAAAGCCTGTAGACTGATTTTAATGTCAAGGACTCGGGGCGTTTTTGCTCGGGAAAATCAAAAGGATAATGCTAAAAGAGCTATTCTGTACTGTAATGTAGTGTCACGCAAAGAAAAGGGATTAGTCTCACACAGCCAGATATATATATAGTCTATAGTCTCAAATATATTTTATAATCACAACATTGTAATTTTAATTACCACATCTGTCGACGTGAGCTGGTGTAAACACAGTGGCGCCGCTAGCAATTTTGGGCCCTATGAAAGAATATGAGGTTGGGCCCCCTACCGCAGCAAACATACACTATATTGCCCAAAGTATTGGGAAAACTAAAAAAAAACTCATAGCCAAACACCAATGACTTGTACATATGCGTACAATCATTTTAGACACTTCCAAAACTGTGGCAACAAAGATGGAAATACAATTTTTAAATACATGAATTATGTGTCCATCTTTGATGCCACAGTTTTGGAAGTGCCTTTTTCTGTTCTAAAGAAGGGGGTGTCCTAATACTTTTGCCCATATGTATGTACAATTCACTGGTGTTTGGTGATGAGTTTTTGGCTCGAGGTCTGAATTTAGTCACACCAGAGGTGTTCAGCTGGGATGAGGACTTGGCTTTATGCAGACCAGTCAAGTTCTTTCTTTTTAAACCTTGCCTTATACACAGAGGCATTGTTGTGTTAGAATAGAAAAGGGCCCTGTTCAAACTATTGGTAAAAAAATTAGAAGCACACAATTCCCTAGAATATCATTATATGCTTAAACATTAAGATTTGTACTCATGGAAATTACTAAAGTAGTCAAACCTGTTCATTAGAAGGGGGTGTCCCAATACTTTGGGCAATATAGTGTATGTTTGGTGCGGTAGGGGGCCCAACCTCATATTCTTTCATAGGGCCCAAAATTGCTAGCGGCATCCCTGGAGAGAACCAACGACTTTTGAATAAGAACATAGTGTGGGAGAATATGAAGGCGTAGAAGTATACTTATTTTAAAGGAGACCTATTATGTCCCTTTTTACAATATGTAATATGA
>NW_015664312.1:745579-752029 GCF_001515625.1 Sinocyclocheilus rhinocerous | reverse complement strand
TCTTTCATTCAAAAAATTCACAAAATTCTAACCTATCATTGAAGTAAAACAATGGAAAGTGGGGGAAGACTCACATTATGAAATAAATGTTTTTCTCTAGTTCACGTTGGCCACAATTATTGGCACCCAATTATCACAACGTCCTTTTCCCAAGATAACAGCTCAGAGTTTTCTCCTATAACGAGGTCCACTTTCCTTCAGAGTTCAGCTCCAACCCTAATCAAACACACTTGAACAAGCTAATCAAGGTCTTCAGGATTACTATAAAGTTACTGGCAGGCAAGTTTGATCAAGGTAGGAGCTAAACTCTGCAGGAAAGTAGACCTCAAGGGCCAGAGTTGAGAACCCCTGTACTACAGTGACCTTGCACGGTGTAGGGAAAATGTGATTGGTACAGACTTGTCCAATCAAGAGGTTGCAGCAGGTCTGTGTTCGACTTCATGCAGCACTGCGGAGTCCGAATGGTGTATTACATCAAAATGCAGTTAGATTCGGTCTGCGCAGCACTTGGGCGTTTTTATTTGGCGTGAGATTTAACTGGGCAGTGTGAGAGCATGAGACAGAGCCTAAAAGCATGTGTCTCATCCCAAATGCATAAGAGTTGGCAACCCTTGCCTCAGTGCGAGCACGAGCAATAAGATGGTGGCTGCAGTTCAATTAATGGCCACCGTTGTCGCTAATAACAAGAGTTTCTGAATTGTACATATAGCCCTTTTAAATAGAGCTTAAGTATATCTTTATATATAAGTTCATAATTACTTCTATTGTCTCAGATATCAAAGTGTACTTTTGAATTTACTAACAAACATTTACGTAAAGTAAAAAACACTTTAATGTAATTTCTACTGAAATTTATAGTTTATGTATATAAATATATGTGTAATTACACATTCGTAATTTAGTACATTTAAATATATTAACTTAATACTGAGTAA
This sequence comes from Sinocyclocheilus rhinocerous, assembly GCF_001515625.1. Taxonomy (NCBI): domain Eukaryota; kingdom Metazoa; phylum Chordata; class Actinopteri; order Cypriniformes; family Cyprinidae; genus Sinocyclocheilus; species Sinocyclocheilus rhinocerous. The sequence continues at coordinate 751,094 of NW_015664312.1, read as the reverse complement.
CACAATACCGTTAAAATTATAATCAAGTATTTTACATGTGCTTTTATATGTTAGTCAACACATCAAAATGTGATTTTTAAAGAATGACAAAAGATTATTAAAATATAATGATAAACGTGTAAATAAGTCTACTATTATGTTAAGAAACAGTCATGAAAGTGTACTTTCTTTAAGTACAGTTAAGTTGCCTTTTATGTAATTAATATGATGTTATCTGCAAGTACACTATAAGTGCACATTTAATACAATTAAGCACATCTTTTTTCACAATGGAACTTTAATGATTGACTGTGGAAACTCTTTTTAGGATGGAGAATGTGGTGCATAAGTACAGCCATGCTGGAGTATACACTGCCACGGTAGAGTGCAGTACTAGTGAATGGCATGTGACCGCTTCCAAAAGCATCACTATCCAGGAACCGCTTGGAGAGTTTGGGACTATAATGTGCCACAGCATGAATCAATCCACAGACTATTCCAACTGCAAAGCACTTTATAATAACCCTCTGAGAATCCAAGTGGAGTTAGACGCAGGTAAAAAATAAGTGTTTTATTATTATTGTTATTGTTATTATTTTGACAAAAGAGAATGTAATTTCATGCATTTTTACAGTTTCTTAAAAAGCCCCTGCAAAACGAAACACTAAATTGCTATGTTGCCAAAGTGTTGCTACGCAGTTGCTAGGGTGTTTCTATGCAGATTCTGAGGTATTCTGGTGTCTATGACATTGTGGCCCCTAGATATGGCATTTTATTGAAAAACACAAAGTATACTTCATTTTTAATGCAAACACTTAGGGTATACATTTGAACGCACAACCTTTTAACCTTAAAGTATACTCCATTTGATAGCATGCATGAGCACAAGTGCTCGACACATGCACACTAGAAAGTTTTATCCTTGTTCATGGCCTGTGCTTTTTCTCTCCAGAAGTTATCATTGATTCAAAATGTCATTGTACTCGTTTAAACTAGAGTTGCATCTCCCCTCACACGAGCAATCATCAGTGCGGTGGTCTCTCCGGTGGCTTGTTGTTGTTCAGTCTCATCGGTTTCATTTTTGACTGTGAAAAAGTAAAATAAAAAATAAAAAAATAAAAACCAAACGAATATTCAAGCTATGGAAGCTCATCTCCCTAAGTGGTGCTCACTGCAGACCCAAATTGGTCAACTGGGTTATAAACTCATAATTGAAAATTTTCATCTCACAATTCTGACTTTTTTCCTGAATTTTATTGGGATTTATATTGGGATTTTATTACCCATATAGGCCTACTTAAATTTTTCACCCACCAGATGGCAGAAACATTTGTAGTAATTTATAAGGACATATTATAAGTTTTAAAAATGGACAGAATCTAAATTAATGTTTACCTCCTCCAGGAACAAATGTAACATACAAAATGCAGCATGAAAATACAGAGTTGGCCTCCATTTCCGCTATCAGAGGGATCGTTCCCCATAACATCACCATATCTCCAGAAGTACAGCAGCAGCTAGGACCAGGCTGCCAACAGTTTACTGTTGTGGCTCTCAATGGGGTGACGGCTGTAGATCGCTCCACTGTCCTGGAGCTGTGCTTGGTGGAGCCAGTGGAAGGACTCATAGCGGACATGGAATTTGAGCATGAGCAGTGTCCGGTCCATGCCCTCTATGTCAATGTGTCTCTGGCTCGGGGGGCTCCAGTGCAACTGCATTTTCTGGTGTCTGGAGCCAATCACACCTTTTCTGAGATGCATGAGATGCTGCATGGAAGTCCACAAGTTTTCGTAATCTCAAACACAATACAAGGTACTGCCAGTGGATTTGGAACCTGAGCATGAGCAGTGTCCGGTCCATGCCCTCTATGTCAATGTGTCTCTGGCTCGGGGGGCTCCAGTGCAACTGCATTTTCTGGTGTCTGGAGCCAATCACACCTTTTCTGAGATGCATGAGATGCTGCATGGAAGTCCACAAGTTTTCGTAATCTCAAACACAATACAAGGTAATTTATAAGGACATATTATAAGTTTTAAAAATGGACAGAATCTAAATGAATGTTTACCTCCTCCAGGAACAAATGTAACATACAAAATGCAGCATGAAAATACAGAGCTGGCCTCCATTTCCGCTATCAGAGGGATCGTTCCCCATAACATCACTATATCTCCAGAAGTACAGCAGCAGCTAGGACCAGGCTGCCAACAGTTTACTGTTGTGGCTCTCAATGGGGTGACGGCTGTAGATCGCTCCACTGTCCTGGAGCTGTGCTTGGTGGAGCCAGTGGAAGGACTCATAGCGGACATGGAATTTGAGCATGAGCAGTGTCCGGTCCATGCCCTCTATGTCAATGTGTCTCTGGCTCGGGGGGCTCCAGTGCAACTGCATTTTCTGGTGTCTGGAGCCAATCACACCTTTTCTGAGATGCATGAGATGCTGCATGGAAGTCCACAAGTTTTCGTAATCTCAAACACAATACAAGGTACTGCCTTTTACTTATTTACACATGCATTAGAGGGCCAAAAGTATTGATTTGTATTTGTATTTGATTTCATAACCATGGGCGTTAATAGGATTTTGAACATTATTAAATATTAAAAACATGCATCACAATGAAAAATGATCTTCACACGTTTGGTCAAGTAATGTATATTTAATCACAGCTTTCAGATTCTTCAGTCAGATTTTTTCTCCATCTTATTTAGGCAAATTAAATGTTGTGGTCAGAGCAGAGAATTCCTTCTCAAGAATGGTAATGGATGGTGGAAACACAACAGTGTATTGTCAAAATGAAACAGTGAACAAACATGAAGAAGAGACGGTATGTGATCCAGAGTCTGTCCATAAACACATATGCTTTGTTATAAGCACTCAGTACAAGCTATGCTTCCTTAATTAATGTGATATTTTGTTGACTACAGAAAAGTAACTTATAGGACTTTATTGTAAACATTAAATATAAACTTATAAAATACGTTTCTGTTATCCCTGAACATATAAAAGTTAAATTTTAAATGATGACTTTACTTGCAGATGTATTTGTAAATAATGTGTATTTTAGCATTATTTCAGTGCATTGACTTGCCTTATAGACTTCAGTTGTAAGTGTCTTACTGTACACACATTTTTGTTTTTACAAACTGATGGTGTTGAAATTATTTTCTGTGGTATGCCACAGATACCGTCAATAGAGCTTATCTTGTTTGAAAAATGCAGCACATCTATTATTTCTCCAGATCAGTGAGCAAGTGAGAACTGCCAGAGCCAATAATCTAAATATCACAGTAGATCCAGAGGTCCCAGTCATCGGCACTACCAGCATCAAGCTGTATGTTGATGGATTAGTAGATGACGACGCTATCTGGAAATGCCGTAAGTACCACTACTGCTAAATTACAAATAATGTGTCATATCCAAGGAGGTCTATAATACCTGGAGAAATCTGTTAGCATTCTCATTCATCTCAATTGCAGTTGCTCAGTCAGACAAGGACTGCCATGATTTTAATGTTGCTTGCAATCAGTTTAGTCAGAAACGTGGATACTTCTGAAGTTGTCAGCAGAGAAAGATGCTTTTTGCCGGTGTGTGTAGTTAGGACAGTTACAGGCGCTAATGGAACCATGCTAACCATCCAACAATTTTAATCTTGTTTATATCTTTTCAGAGTTGATCTATGTAACATCCCTCATAGCACATAAGAATCTGGTGTTTCTTTCTCTCTTTCTCTTTTCTTTGTAGATGAGGATTGCCCCTGTCCCAGTGAAGTGAAACATAGAGATTATGAGATATCCGAAGCTTGCCTACCACCAGTGTACAGTTTCTCTGTGTATACTGTACATACCAAGTCACATGGTGTCACACAGTCTGGAACCAGATGCATCACTGTCATTCCTAGAGAAAATATGAAGCTTTCTGTTACGTAAGAATTTAACTGATTTGATTCAATCAAATTATATGCTCAGATTTGTTGTCATTTGTACCAAGTAGCCTGCTTTGAAATCTGTGTATACTCTTTTTAGCTGTTCCAACTGCAGTCCAGTGAACATCGCTGAGAGTGTTAAGCTACAGGTGCAGTGTGAAGGATGTCAGAAAATTGTTTGGTACATTGAGAGCACAAAGGATTTTACTGTAAGTGTTTTTATATGTTATGACATGCCATGTCATTAAACCTGTAGCTTTAGGCCTTGCAGTATGCTTTCTGAAAATCAGTTCAACTTTGCATGTGACCCCTTGTGGAAAAAAGTGTATGCTTTTAAAATAAATACTTATTACATAAATAATATACTTTAAAAGAATATACTAATAATGTGAATGGAATGTAATGTTTTCAAACACATAATTGCATGTTAATTACAATTATTTGAAAATGTATTCTTCTAGTTAAAATTTATATTAAATGCAATTAGCTGAAGTTTAGAGCGCTTTTTTGAGCCACTTAAGGGATAGTTCACCCAAAAGTGAAAATTCTGTCATCATTTACTGACCCTCAAGATGTTCTTCTGTTGAACACAAAATATATTTTGAATAATGTATGTAACCAAACAGTTTATGGTCCCCATTGACTTCCATAGTATTTTTTTCCATACTATGGAAGTCAACAGGGGCCAGTGCAACTGTTTGGAATTGTAATTTTTGGGTGAGCTATCCCTTTAAGTAGGACTTAAGCACATTTTTATATGTAAATACATAATTACTTCTATTGTCATTTATGGTGCATTTATGTAATTTATGGTGCACTAAAATATACTTTAAAGGGGTCATATGATGCGATTTAAATTTTTCCTTTCTCTTTGAGGTGTTACAAGCTCTTGGTGCATAAAGAAGATCTGTAAAGTTGCAAAGACTAAAGTCTCAAATCCAAAGAGATATTCTTTATAAATGGAAAATAATGTGTTTTTTGAACCTTAAACCGCATGAACACATTTCATTACCCCAAATACACAAAATAATGTTCTTTTTAGCAACATCATATGACCCATTTAATGTTGTTTCCATTGAAACCCATTTTTAAATATATATTTGTAATTACACATTTGTAATGATAAAGTTGCAATCAAATAGTACACTACAGTAAAAATTCTAAAGTACTTTATATGTGATTTTGTATGTGTGTCAACATATTAAAATAAGTGTACTTTAAAGTGTTTAAAGCATGAAAACGACTATTAAAACATTATTTACAATGTTTAAAGGGGTCATATGATGCGATTTCATTTTTTCCTTTCTCTTTAGAGTGTTACAAGCTCTTGGTGCATAAAGAAGATCTGTAAAGTTGCAAAGACTAAAGTCTCAAATCCAAAGAGATATTCTTTATAAAAGTTAAGAGTTAGCCACACCTACCTAAAACGGCTCGTTCGAACACGCCCCCACATACAGTGGGGCAAAAAAGTATTTAGTCAGCCACCAATTGTGCAAGTTCTCCCACTTAAAAAGATGAGAGAGGCCTGTAATTTTCATCATAGGTATACCTCAACTATGAGAGACAAAATGAGAAAAAAAAATCCAGAAAATCACATTGTAGGATTTTTAAAGAATT
>NW_015664312.1:726766-745246 GCF_001515625.1 Sinocyclocheilus rhinocerous | reverse complement strand
TCTCACGCTTGAGGTATTCGGCTAATCACAACGCACTGGATAGCTGGCTAATCAGAGCACACCTCGCTTTTCAGACCGATTAGTTTTGTAAAAATCGACGCGTTTCAGAAGGCGGGGCATAGAGGAGAAACAATAATGTACAGTATGTGGAAAATAATGTGTTTTTTTAACTTTAAACCGCATAAACACATTTCATTACACCAAATACACAAAATAATGTTCTTTTTAGCAGCATCATATGACCCCTTTAATAGAACCTTTAATTTGACATTATTACAAAGTTAACTTTTTAAAAGTATACTTATAGATGTTAAGAAACATAGTCATGATACTGGACACTCTTTAAGTTCACTTAAGTGGCCTATAATTCCAATAATATATTAGGCTATCTGCAAGTAGAGTTTTGTAAAAATGCACTTTGAATATTTTAACTACACTTCATGTGCACATTCAATATGATTTAGCACACTTCTTTTTCATAAGGGACCTGCCTCTGTCTTTTTAAATGTGACCATGTGCTTGTATGGTGTATTCATCTAACACATTATCTTCCCACAGGGTTCACTAAGCCGCTGTCACTCAGAGTCAGTGAAAAAGCCATTGATACAGAAGGCAGAGGGCAGCTCTTTTACAATAGAGAGTGATGCACTACGAAAAGCAAAGCAGGATATCACAGTGGTGGTTTATGGTAGGAGTTGCTTTAACATTAAATTGTACCCATTCTTCTGAAAAGTAAATAGTGGCCCTAAAATGAGCTTGGGCACTGAAATCACTCTTACAAATGTATGAATTTCAATATCAAAACAAGCAGAATCTGCAAAAAAAAAAAAAAAAAAAAAAAAAATTGTTTTACAACCAGAAAGTGTCCAATTTTTTTGTGTTCATTTTAAACAGTATATCTATTATTTTATTGTTTGAAACCCAGCACATCTGTTTTAATTTTTTTTGCTCGAGAAGTGTGTTTGAGCTGTCTTTAAATACAAATAAATTCTGCTTGGTTTGATATTATTATCTAATGTGGTGACATTCATACATTTTTAAATGTGACTTAAAGAAGTAGTTTACCTTAACATAAAAAATTTGCAAAAAATGTACTCACCCTTAAGCCATCCAAGACGTAGATGAGTCATTAGAACAGATTTGGAGAAATTTAGCATTACATCACTTGCTCTCCAATGGATCCTCTGCAATGAATGGGTGCCGTCAGAATGAGAAACATCACAATAATCCACACCACCCCATCAATCTTGTGATGTGAAAAGCTGTGTGTTTGTAATAAATAAATCCATTATTAAGGCGTTTTAATTTAAAGCTTTGCTTTCGGCTAAATTAAGAGTCCATAATCCATAACATTGCTTTCTCCAGTGAAAAAGTCGTCTCATCTGAATCAAGAGAGAAATATGCACAGATCAAGCACTGTTCACAAGCAAAAACAATCCAAGAGATTCTAAACAAATACTGTAATATTTTTATCAGCTGTTTGGACTCTCATTGAGACGGCACCCATTCACTGCAGAGGATCCATTGGTGAGCAAGTGATGTAATGCTAAATTTCTCCAAATCTGTTCCAATGAAGAAGCAAACTCATCTACAACTTGAATGGCCTGAGGGTGAGTCAATTTTCAGCACATTTTCATTTTTGGGTGCTTTTTGGGACCACCAAACCACTTTAATTTACAGTGCCCTTGTTATACATATAACTACTACTATATAGCAAATTTTGCATAATTAAACTACCATTCAACTACCCCTAAACCAAACCCTAACCCTGCAGTACAGTACGTGCATGCTGTTAATCAATATTACTCTGTATTTATTTGTGTAATTACACGGTAACAATGACATCTTAAAATAAAGTGTAACCCCAAATTACTTTGTACAACTTCAATCAAATTTAAGACCCTAGTGGATTTGATGCCATATGTGTTTTCTCTTAGCTATCAAGGACAGCTTATCTGGATCTGCTAGATACACTGTTCCAATTGTTGATACATCCAGTACTGAGGATTCATCAGTCCAGCCGCTTTTGCCGACTACTGTCTCTCCATCATCTCATACTACTGATAAATCACTCAACTCTGTAACGCCCCCTGTTGCCTTGAGTCCTCTCTCCTGTGTCATTAGTCCTCTTGTGGGTGATGTTCTCTCTCCCTTTAAGATCAGCTGCTCTGTTGATCCATCTTTTTGCAGAGCTGGGTCCTGTATTTTTTGCTTCAAAACTGCCAGGGGTAAGACATGTGATTTATATTCTAAATTTGGTCAAATCAACCTATGTATATAAGGGTTAACTTTGTGTACTTTGACCTATTTTGCAGGTAATTGTTTTTATTGTGGTGCCGAGCCCACAGTGGAGTCGCTTTACCTCCCTCTAGGGAATAAACATAACAACTACAGTCTGATGGTGGACATCACTGTTAAGAATGCAGCAGGTGTTACTGCTGACACTGCTGTAACCACTCGGGTTTGTAGTCGAGTTGATTTGTTTATGAGCATCTTTTCAAAAGCAAGTGAAAAAATACACACTTCAAAACAATTCAGCTGAATTAATTAGACAGATGGTTCATTCTCAGAAAGCTGTGCCACTTGTCCTTTAGAAATGGAATTGCCAAATTTCAAGATTTCATTATGGTTTCCCACTTCATGCCCAAAATACCAGATCTGCACTACACAGTGAGCGAAGAGCATAGATGAATGAATATTCAGATAATCAACACATACTTGTTCTTCAATGACCAAATTGTAAAACTTTTCAAACTTTAAACAAGTTTGTAATCTATATACTAATTTATACTTGATCATATAAATGGACATCTAAGTAAATTTTGGTCAGTTTTTTTTCTTCGTAATAAACCAAACATTATAAAATAAATAATTAAATATATAAGAATGTATGACTTCCTTTTCAAAACATGTTTTGTGCCATATAATTATGGCAAAAGGAGAGCAAATGTTGGAAACCATGTGTCAATGCTCAGCGATCATACATTATTATTTTTTTTTAAATATTAATAATAAATAAAATATTAAAAATGTATGTAATTCAGTAAATTCAATAAATGCAAAATTTAGGTTCTAAATCCTACTTGTATATTTTTTCAACCAATTTCAGTCTTTTTTTAATGCATTTATATATAATTGTGATGAATAGTATCATTCAGTAATATATCAGTAATATCAGTACCAGGTTATGGGGACCATGGAACCATTTCCTAAGAATTACCGGTAGTTAGACAGATAAAATGGCAGACAAAAAGAAGGACGGTCAAGATAGACAGAACAACAGAATTGTGGAAATAAAAATTGTTGTGCATCACATTCCAGGTAAAGGACACCAGTAGTAATCACACAGTTGGAGATCTCCAGGCGCTGGTTTCCAACCAGGTGTCTCAGCTGCAGCAACAAGGTCGACTCACTGGGGCAGCGCTGGCACAGATGTTCCAGTCTGTGTCCGACAGACTGAATGATGCATTACCAGAAGTACAGCATGACAGTGTCAAAAAAGAGGTAGTCCATAGGGAATATGCACATTCAGAAATGTTTTATATACCCATCTTTTAAGCAAATATTCTTCTTCTAACTGAAGCTGAGGGAAGAGATGTTGCAGAGTTTGAGTGCTGCCACGAGTTCCTTCCCCCCAAAGAATCCAGCAGAGGTGCAGATGAGTGCTAATGTGGTTTCAGGCCTTACCACACAGGGTCATGAGCTGACAGACACTGCTCAGGTACTTCTTTAACCATCCAGATGGTAGCAATACAGTGTTAGTAATACATCTCTCCTAACTCGTTCATCCTGGCTACAGTTACAGGCTAGTTATCTGCTAACAAACCTCAGTAAGTCCTTGGTCTCCTTGACGCTTTCTGGCAAGGAGTTCTCTGAAAAGATACTGCAAGCATCCACGCCGATTATTGATGCTGCCAGTAACATCATCAAAGTTTCTTCCAGTACTTCTAAGCAGGTACATCACAACACTCAAGCCTTGCTCCATATTCTGATTCAAAACCATCATTCCTGACACTGTTTTCATTACCCTGTACTACAGAATGAGATCTCCAGTCATTTACTAAACACTGTGGACAATGTTCAGAGTGCCTTGTTGGCTGGGAAAAAGGTGAACCAGGAGCCCATCATACTCAGCTCTTCAGTTTTTGGTTTATATGTCAACAGGTAAACGAATAATGTTGGTAGGTCAAGGAATTTATTGTCTTAACTCATAAACATAAGACCCATTTTACTTCCATAATTTAACATATTTTGTATGTTGCAACTTTTTTTTGTATGTATGTCACAATGTAACATAGATTTTGAATTTTTTTTCCAAAACAGGATATTCTGTGAGACAAATGGGTCATGAAATGGTTGGATCGTGAAAAGTGATTTCTTTGTAACAGGTGGTTAGAGGGGATGAAAAAGCCATGAAATGGCTTGATAAATATTTTGTTTTAACACATTTTCTATTGAAACAGGAAGTCGGTATAGCCTATAATTTACAGTACATCACGACTCGCAAAATCACAATTTACTACATGGTATTGCTAGTCAGAAACAGGTGTTAATTATATTTTAGATGGGGTGAACATTCACATTCTAGAGACCATTTTCACAGGAGATAATTTGGTACATTTTACTGAAGAGAAAACTGCTAATTTTCAATATGTGGTAAAAGTTTATTTGTGCACAAGCATATAGACAGCCTCAAAACTGATTGACATGAACTAAAAGGAGCAAACCTCAATTTTCTTTTAATAGGGTCTTTATTTTGCAGCTTAAGAAATAAAATGACTCATTCTGCTGTGCTCTTTCAGAATATCATTGGATGATCTTCAGAAACAGCCCTTTAACATTCAGAAGAACAGCTCTGCCAGTTTTATCCTCCCATCTCTGGGCTCTGTTCTGTCTCCAGATGAACCAGTAGATGTACGGGTGAGTTGAGTGACAATTTCATCTTTTTTCTCTTTTAGGAAGTCTAAAGTTGATGAGCCCATAATTTAGATTTTAGGTCAAATTTACATTTATTAGTTCAGCAGATTATTTTATCCAAAGTGACTAACAAATGTGATTCATCCTGAGGAGGCAATAACACAAGAAGTGCATATAAAAAAAGTTTCAGACATTGTCTAGAACAGGGAGGGACATAAGAAATAGAAAAAGCATAGAATTTCTTTTAAAGAGTCAACATGGGCCAACAGGACAGGACACAGTTAAGTGCTCAAGGGAAATTTGTTTTTGTATTTGAACTGTTTCTTGACTATTATAAGAGGTTTGGTTGTCCGGATATGGTTGTGAAGATCATTCCACCACTATGGAACAGTGAATGTTCGGGAAAGTGATTTTGTGCCTTTCTGTGATAGTACCACAAGGTTCAACTCACTCACTGACCTCAGGCTTCTAGAGGGAATGTAAAGAGGGAGTAAGAGGGAGTAGAGGTAAAAATATGCCAAGTATCAGTGTCTTGAAACAGTAGCCAATGAAGAGAGATTAAGAGAAGTGTAACATTGGCTCTCTTGGGTCTCATTGAAGACTGATTGTGCTGCTGCATTCTGTATCATCTATAGAGGTTTGATTGTACATGTTGGACAACCAGCCAGAAGAGCATTGCAGTAGTTAGGAAGGGCCTGATCTTCAGAATGTTGTGCAGTACAAACCTGCATGACTGTGTTACAACGTGGTCTTTGAAGCTCATCAAGGCTAGCTAGTTAGTCATCAAAGGTTACTCCAAGGTTTCTGACTGATCTGGTTGAAATTATCGTCGAAATCTGGATGGTGAAATTGTGCTGAAATGTTGGAGTGGCTGGGAAGACTACTTCCCTCTTTGCTAGGTTGAGTTGTTCTCTCAGCCATGCTGAGATGTCTGCCAGACAGGCCAAGATCCACACAGCTACCGTGGAATCGTCTGGTTGTAATGAAAAGTAGAGTTGCATGTTATCTGTGTAATAGTAGTAGGAGAAACCTTTGAACACCTCTTCCACCTACTTGTGAGGTAAGATTCACAAATTAGACTTCTGTAATACTAATTTTCATCTTGAATGTATCACAGATGACAAGTTTCAGGATAAATCCATTTTCACGGCATGAGGGCGAGCATATTAGTGGATCAGTGGGGTCTCTATCTCTCACCAAAATGAATGGCTCTGTGATTACAGTGGCAAACCTCACTGAGGAGATTGAGGTAAAAGGAGATTGTCAGCAATAAAGGCCAAAAGCTTGGCTACTGTAAACATAAAACATCCAGAACTTGTTTTCTTCATTTCCTAGATTCTTTTACCAAGGACAGAGGTGGCAGAAGTTAACCAAACTCTTCTGGAACTGGCAATCTTCAGCACTGTCGTCATTAATGTGACTGCACCCAATATATCTCTGGTTTTCAAGTTAGACCCTTCAGAGGAGACCCCTCTGCAGTTGCTCCTCGGTTTTCAGGACTACCCTAACGATACAAATTATGAAGCTTGGATCCAGCTACCTCAAGATGGCGACTCTGAAGGTTATTAACCAATATAAACAAATTAACAGAATTTAACAATTTTAGAAAGAGATTGAGACTTATTTTGTTATATTTGTGTGGTGCAGAGGAGAGGTACACTTGGGTGCTTAACCCTACGGAAATGACAATAGAAGTAGGCGTTTACTACCTTCTGGTGAGGCCTGTTGTTGGAGCAGGGGTGAATTCGACAAACACCTCAGTTTTCATCACAACCATTGCTGCTCACTGTTTGTATTGGGATGAGACAAAGGCCAATTGGAGTGGCGATGGCTGTAGGGTAAGTCGATCAATTAATGTCTTTTAAGGCCGTTCACACTGACAGTTATTTTATTACTGCAATCATTCTCTGTGTGAACGCTCCTTTAAACTGAATAAGCATGTAATTTATACAGAGGATTTCATGGTTAGAGTCTTACCTTTTTTCAGGTTGGCCCTCGTACTACAACATTGGTTACTCAATGCCTATGTACCCATTTGACCTTTTTTGGAAGCTCTTTCTTCGTCATGCCCAACGTTGTTGATGTGTCCCGCACTGCTGAACTCTTTGCAACCTTCGTCAACAACCCAGTGGTGGTGTGTTTTGTAGGCGCCATCATCCTGGCTTACCTGTTGGTTGTGATGTGGGCACGAAGAAAGGATATTCAGGATGCAGTGAAGGTTTGCTTTTAGAAACCTGGTTCTCTTGAAAAAACAATTTGACACTTGTAATTCCTTATCTTGTTTGAAACAAAAAAGCACAAAGATAAACTATAAATAAAATAAATAAAAACTTCCTTGTTTAACTTTCATGGTAATCTCCCTACTTAAAGGTGAAGGTCACAGTACTTGAGGACAATGATCCCTTAGCTGAATATCGTTACTTGTTGAGTATCAATACAGGGCATCGTCGTGGGGCCTCCACCTCTTCTCAGGTAAGTGTCATCCAGCTTTAGTTCCAGCATTTTTTCAGGAACACTGTACCATTCAGTATTAACACTGCCATAAAATTGCTCCAGGTGACAGTGACTCTACAGGGCACAGAAGGAGAGATTGAACCTCATCATTTGACTGACCCTGAAAAACCAGTGTTTGAAAGGGGAGGACTGGACATGTTCTTGCTGACCACCCCCTTCTCACTGGGAGAGCTACAAAGTATTAGGCTGTGGCATGACAATTCAGGACAGCATCCTGCTTGGTAAAATTAATAGAAATGTCACATAGTACTTTGTCAGATTTCTTGGAGGCATGCTGATTTTTGTCTATGTAATTTCATTACTTTCTGTATGTGACCCTCTGGAATTGTCACAGGTATGTTAATAAGGTGATGGTACAAGACCTGGAGACTGGGCAGAAGTGGCACTTCCTGTGCAACTCATGGTTGTCCGTTGACTTGGGAGAATATACACTAGATAAAGTTTTCCCTGTAGCAACAGAGATGGACTTGAAAAGGTTTAGGTATGTAGCTGAGAGATTGTTGGGTAAGAAATAGATGTGTGGTACAAAATTATGGGTATTTTCTCATTAACGTTTAATTTATTGTCTTTAAACTTTACAGTAATTTGTTCTTCATGAAGACTGCAAAAGATTTCCGTGATGGTCACATCTGGTTCTCTGTAATCAGTCGTCCCCCAAGTAGCAATTTTACTCGAGTACAGCGTGTCTCCTGCTGTTTTTCGCTGCTGCTCTGCACCATGTTGACCAGTATCATGTTCTGGGGTATCCCATCAGACCCCTCAGAGCAGACCATGGACCTGGGTATGACAAATAAAACATTAATCTAACAGTATCTTACATCAACTTCACTTCAGCCCTTATCAGCAAAGTTGAACATGTCCATCCTTATTTAGTCGGTACATTCAGTCCATTATTATTCAGTCCGTACTACATGTGACTACAGGATACTGTACTCAAACATGGCTTGCTAAAGTCGCACTTGGGCACAGAATGACAATCACACTCCATGCCATTGGTTAGCTTTTTATCATACCACTAGAACACCATCGCATTACACCTGTTTAATATACTAGACAGCTCCATTGTTTGTAATAGTTTAGTCATTAATGGTTAAAAAACTGACCATTTTTCAAAACGTGTGTTGCTTGAATCAAACATATGTACATTCATAATAATGTGATTTCTATCTTTGCATGGGCTACAGGTCAGATTGAGTTCACCTGGCAACAGGTCATGATTGGCATCCAGAGTTCCATTATCATGTTTCCTATCAATCTCCTCATTGTGAGCATCTTCAGAAATGCTCGTCCAAGAGAACAAAAGTCTGAATCATCTTCAAAGCAACAGTCAAAGATAGATCCCAAAAAGCCAGGCAAAATGGGGCGTGTATCTCCGAATCAGCCTCCACACAATAATCACAAGGAAATCACACCTGACACTGTGATAAAGGCAAGTCCTTCTCTAAGAGTTTGGCCCAGAATAGTTCCATTTCTCTGTCATAATGGATGTGGTATTATGACATTTTTTATAACATCTTTTCAGGACATCAAACGGATAGCACAGTCACTCTATAAGGTCATGAGAAGACCTGTTCCAAGGACAGAACTGGACTCCACCAAAACAGATATCAACAATCTGCTGTCACTGGTTGAAGAGATAATTCGTCAACACAATCGAGTTGGAAGTGAGTTTTACACGGACTCTTCTAAAAAGAAGCAAACTCTCGCAGCTTCTCTGGAGTGTGTAAATCTGAAAGGTGAGTCCATGGACATGGACAATTCAGAACTTCAAATTATCCCATCTCATACTCTAAAATAACCACTGGAACTTCTGGTTGGTTTGAAATTGATCTACCCGACTTCAGGGAGAAGTGTCCTTTGATGTTCTATCCAGGATGGTGGAACGAAAGCAATGTTCCATTGGTTATTTTCAAGTGGAAGTGGGAGAATTTAAGTTCTAGTTGTCTTAAATGAGTATGACTGGAATGTTTTGAGGTCAGAAGTGGAAATTTTTAACTTGAGTATTCCCACCTCCTACTTTGAATTGAGAGCAGCATTTGATTATAAATACATAATTATTATATATATAATATATATATATATGAAGCAGTAATATTGTTTTGTTCCTATCACAGAGAGCAGTTTTTGTGAGAACCCAGAGCAAAATGGAAAACACAGTGTCTACAGCCAGTATCTCTACAAACAACTGCAAAATGTGGAGAGAGCGCTGAGACTGCTGGGGCCTTCATCCTTCTCTATGCCAAACAGCTACAACCAGGCTGTATTGCAGGTCCAAGGCATGAAGAACCTACTTGAACCTCATGTCTCCTCCTGTTCTGTCAGTGGTCTACATACCCGTAGCTCCAGCCCTACAGAGGGCAACAGTGGAGACAGCAGAAAGTGTAGTCAGAAAGGCTTGCCCTGGTGGTTTGTGTTCGTTGGTTGGTTTCTTGTTGTATCCACCAGTGGTGTTTCAGCATACTTCACTATGATGTATGGGTTGACCTATGGGAAGGAGCGTTCCATCAGCTGGCTCATCTCAATGGTGGTGTCCTTCTTCGAAAGCCTCTTCATCACCCAGCCTGTAAAAGTAAGAGATGGAATAAAAAAGACAATTCTTGTGATCTTCCTTTTTGTATTTTATGATTGTATATTTATGTGTATTGTACATTACCACTTCCTGTGCAGCTTGTATTTACATGACATTGTCTACTAGCTGTTTTGTCACTACAGAGACCTGGACTTAATGAGATTTATTGGTTTCTTTAGGTACTGGGCTTTGCAGTCTTCTTTGCTTTGGTACTCAAAACAGTTGATCAAGAAGATTATGGAGATGTTCCGATTGATGGGACTCTACCCAGCACGGGTAACTGGACAATGAGCAACATGAGTAAATTTATAGCATCATATTATCACTTTTTTAGTGTGACAAAACCTCAGCTGAAACATCTGTCCACAGATGATCCCGATGCAATCAGAATTGCCAGAAGAGACAGCACATGTAGTTTCTATCAGCCTCCTCCTCCCACTGACATAGAAAAGATGAGAAACAACATGATCAAGGAGCAGAAAGTGTTTGCACTCATCCGGGAGATTCTCAGTAAGAAGAACATAATTTATCTATTATTAATCAAAAGATCAGCTTGTTTGACACAGCCTTTTACGTTGCAGTTTATGTGGGATTCCTTTGGATGCTTCTCTTGGTTGCATATGGTCAGCGAGATCCACATGCATACTACCTCACTCAGCATATCCGGCAGAGTTTCAGCAATGGCATTTCCGAGAGTATGAACCACAAAGATATATTAAATTGGGCAAAATCCTCCTTGCTCAGTAATCTGGTTGGGCAATATCCAGGTATTCCTTCAGTATGTATTGTCAACATTGTCTACTTATTCAAGGTTAAAAACTGCTTGTATATTGTACCGAAAGACCTAAATGTACCATGTTATTTGTTACCCTTTCAGGCTTCATAACAGATGGAAATTCAAAACTTGTTGGCAACGCTCGATTCCGCCAGGTTAGGGTAAGGAAAGACTCTTGTAAAATTGTCAAGACCATGCAGTACTCTGTTCCTGACTGCCATGCCCCATACTCCTGGGAAGCGGAGGACATGGGCTCTTACGGTCCAGGGTGGAATCGGACTAAAAATGTGAATGGTTCTAAGATTGTACCCACACCTTGGCGCTACCAAACTCAGGCCAAACTCCGGGCAAACCCTGTTTGGGGTGGGCTGGCCCTTTATAAGGGTGGAGGATTTGTGGTGGAACTAGGCCCGGATCAAAAGAATGCAAGCAGGTAGCATAATGTGTAACAACGTGCAATGTAGTTTTAAAAGTAGAAGTTACAACAGTTAATGTGTCCTTTCCTTTCTTAGTCTTCTTCAGTATCTTTTTGACAACATCTGGCTGGACGTGTATACACGGGCTGTCTTTGTGGAGTTTACAGTTTATAATGCAAATGTGAACCTCTTCTGCATTGTGACTCTCATTTTTGAGACCACGGGAGTGGGTGAGGCATCTCTTCTCTAAATCCTTGAAAGATTCTCATGTTGTCAAAGGTTGGACTCATGGTAATTTTGTTGTTTTCACAGGTGCATTCCAATACCGTAGTGAGGTGCAGACTGTCCATCTTTATCAGTCCACTGGTGGCTTTCACATATTTGTTATGGCATCAGAGGCCATCTATTTCCTCTTCATTCTCTACTACATGTTTGTGCAGGTCCGCTCGCTCATGGAACATTAAAATAAAATGGTGTAATTTGCATCAGTGGAGCTGTAATGCACAGTATTTTGTGGATTTAACAGGGCAAACTGATGAAGCAGCAGAAATGGGCATATTTCAGAAGCAAATGGAATCTCTTAGAGTTGGCCATAATCATTCTAAGTTGGAGCGCATTATCTGTGTTTGTCAAGAGGACAATATTGGGTAACCGGGACATTGAGTACTACCAAAACAACAAAGACATGTGAGTGAAAGTCTTCAGCTTTTCAAGATCAATCAGCATGTTTGGAATGGAATACTAGACTTCTACTTCCTGCACAATATACACTTTATGTTTGAAAATACTTGAGAATTAATACAGCTGCTTCTCTAACAGGTTTGCCAGTTTTTATGAGACTGCCACTGCAGATGCTGTACTAGGCTATCTGATAGCTTTCTTAGTCCTGCTGGCCACCATAAAGCTGTGGCATCTGCTGAGACTCAACCCGAAGCTACACATGATCACCTCTACACTGCAACGGGCATGGACAGATATCTCTGGCTTCATTGTGGTCATGACCATCATGTTTCTGGCCTATTCCATTGCTGTGAGTATGTGATGTTCTTTAACATAAAATGAAAATAGACCAGAAATGGTGAAGTCCTGAAGAGTTTAGTTCTAGCCCTGCTCCAACACAACTTCCTGTAGTTTTCAAGGGTAGCATCGAAAAGTTTTGGCTGCTGACTTGTTGCTTCACTGCCCTATCAGGCAATGACAGCGTTTGTGCACTAAGGTAGTGAAGGATACATCTATGCTGCCTTCCACAATCAATCAGATGAAGGTATCAGTAGACAGCATGTGACATAACCACTGGATTCTGTGCCTTGTTGCCTTTGTATGCTACCTGCAGAGGCAGCATTTTTCAGCTTTTGGAGACAGCCAAGTAATCCTGAAGGACTTGATTAGCTGTACCGTGTGTCTTATTAGGGTTAAAGCTAAACTCTGCAGGACTGTGACCCTTCTCAAACTGAGTTTGGCCTACAAGCTCCTGAAAGGACAGTGGTCTCAAACTCAGTTCCTGGAGCGCCACAGCCTTGAAGAATTTAGCTCCAACTCACGTGCTTGGAAGTTTCTAGTAATCCTGAAGGCCTTGATGAGCTTGTTAAGGGGTGTTTAATTAAGGTTGGAGCTAAACTCAGCAAAGCTGTGGCCCTCCAGGAACTGAGTTTGAGACCACTGGTCAATAACATGAGGAACAGACTGAAATGCACGCTATTTGCTGGAGATTTTGATTGCCACCATATCTCTCTTTTGCAGGCTGCACACATTCAATTTGTACTCACATTTGTCTGAAAGTTTTACATTTTGTATTTCATTAGTGCAATTTGATGTACGGTTGGAGGCTCTACTCATACAGAACTCTGCTTGAGGCTGCACAGACCATTATTTGTCTACAACTGGGTATCTTTAACTATGATGAGGTAAAAATAAAGACCTATACTGAATTTGTACTCACTGCTAATGTGTTTAAGAACTTATATTATTCATTGTATTGTTTCCTTCTCCCTACAGGTTTTGGATTACAATCCAGTCCTGGGAGCTTTCCTGATTGGATCCTGCATTATCTTTATGACATTCGTAGTTCTCAACCTCTTTATATCTGTGATTTTGGTGGCTTTCAATGAAGAGCAACTTCATCCCACTGTAAATCTCTCATAATCAATTAATCCAGTGCTGTGCCACATTTTCGCCTTTCTAAATTAATTTAGTCTATCTCTTTTCCCTCAGCCTTCTGAAGAAGAGGAGATCGTAGACCTGATGCTGATGAAGATCTGCAGTCTTCTTGGCATCAAATGCAAGAAAAAGCAAATTGATGCAGATGCTTCTTTGACGACAGCTTCAGTCATATCATAGAAATGATGCACGTCTTTATAACCATGTGACAGTCAATGTAAGCTTTATTGTAAAATGCCTTTTGGTGTTTGGATGCTTAGTAATTGTTCTTGTACATCTTAAAAAGCTTTTTCCCCCTGATTTTTATCTTGCAGAATGTTTCCATTAGCTCTGTTTGAATGTTTGTCAGTGCTATTATTACAAATATTAAGCATGAAATATGCAACTCCTCTGAAAGTTTTTGTCCTACTACATTATTGCATTACATCTATCAAGACGTCAGCATTTCTGAGTGGATAACAGATGAAAACATCTTTTTTTTTCTTGTAGGGTAATTTCAAAACACAACATGCAGTAAAATTACTATCTGGGGAGTTAACAACTAATTCAGGAAACACACTGTGCACGCGAGTATTTATCCATAAAGGTATCTGAATCATACATGCCGTTTATGGCCTGCAGCATAAAGTTGCTGACATGCACTAAATGTCTGTGTTCTAGGAAAATTTCACCCATACCAACTGGCTCAGTCAATCACCTCAAGGGCTTACATTAAAAAAAGTAGCCTGTGATTGTTTTTCAGGTCTCAACCACCTATTGCTTAAGCAGGACAATAAGCTCATTCAAATAACCATGAAAAATAAGGAACAAAATGGCCTTTGTGTGCCCAGCCATTATTAAATGTGTAGCATGCATGTACCAGCAAAAAGACCCAAATCAGTCAGTCTTACAAATTATTGATAAAGTTTAGAATTTTCATTGGGGTCTGGCAACAAACCTATCGAATTCATCAGTATGTGTCACATATTTTGGGAGTCTACAGCCTTCAAAACCATATGCAAAATGGTTGTGAAATTTGGTATACTTGTGGGACAGGGCATTACTGGTAGCAATTTTGAAGTCTCTCAAACATTCCAGCACCACTGACCGTTTTGGCTTCCATTTCTGTTCATAATTATTTGAACAGAGTGGCCTGGAAATATATTCAGTGCACTTGGTTCCAATTTTCACCCACACATTTTCTGCCATTTTGAACATAAACCACGCATTTTAAACACCCATGATGCATCTGAGTTTCTCCACATTTGGGTTGGATAATTTTGATACTCCAAATAATTTCTGTATAGCGCTGGGATCCTCATTCCTAATGCTGGAGAGCCACTTTCCGAAAGTTCAGTTCTGCCGCTTCATCAGTTTGTCTTGTTAAATCCAGATGATATTGCGCATTATGGCTTCACTGATGCACCATCCTATTTCAGTGTTCCACGAAAGAGCTGACCTGCACAAAAAAATTGTACAGCAGATAATGAAGAGGAAATAGGTGGCCTCTGATGCCATAACGAATACATGAAAGCCATCATTGTACTGATAACGATGGACAGTCTGTACATCACTAGAACTTATCCTACAACTTTTATTTTGATTTTCTTCACATTTGGGTCAGATAACATCTATAGTTATCAAAGCTTTTTGATACACCAAATAATTTGTGTAACAAAGGGATTCTCATTTCTGATCTTGAAGAGCTACTTTGATACAGGAATGGAAACCAGGAAGTGAGGCTATATTTTAAAGCTCTGGTGTACTTAAGTAAACAGGACCATGACAACTGTAGAATAAATTGGCCTTAAATCATGTTGCTTATCGCCATATAACCCCAGGTACATGCAAAACAATGCATCACATGTTCCAAACAATTGCATAAACTTTTTCACAGCTTTTTGCTAATCCTACAATAACTGTCCAAACTGCACAAAGTTTGCTCAGATTAGGGGTTTTCAAACTGTTCATGGAGCCTCCAAAGCACCGCACCTTTTGGATGTCTCCTTTATCGGACATACCCAGTCAGATCATGGAGTGTTAAATAATGGAAACATCCAAAATGTCCAGGAATAGTTCGAAAACTCCTGGATCAGATTCAGACAAAGTCAAAAACATGACAAATTTTTCCTTGTTATTTTCATGAAAGTTAAGCCAATTCTTGGTATGGACAAGACCATGCCTTAAAGGATTAGTTCACTTCTGAATTAAAATTTCCTCAATTTCCTCACCCCCATGTCATCCAAGATGTTCATGTCTTTCTTTCTTCAGTCGAAAAGAAATTAAGGTTTTTGAGGTAAACTATTCTCTATATAGTGGACTTCAGTGGGGTTCACTGGGTGGAAGGTCCAAATTGCAGCTTCAAAGCGTTCTACACGATCCCAGACGAGGAAGAAGGGTCTTATCTAGTGAAACGATCAGCCAAAAAAACGGTAAAACAGCGATGTAGGACGATTTTGAAGTTGGAGAAAATGAGAGGGGAGTTTTTTGATGAACCGGAATGCACAGAGTTAATGCAGAATTAGACAAGACGAGCGTTTGAGGTTAAAAAGTATATCAATTGTATTTTTTTTTTAGAAAATGGCCGATCGTTTCGCTAGATAAGCCCCTTCTTCCTCGTCTGGGATCGTGTAGAACACTTTGAAGCTGCAATTTGGACCTTCCACCCAGTGAACCCCACTGAAGTCCACTATATAGAGAAAAACCCTGGAATGTTTTCCTCAAAAACCTTAATTTCTTTTCGACTGAAGAAATAAAGACATGAACATCTTGGATGACATGGGGTGAGAAAATTATGAGGAAATCTAAATTCAGAAGTGAACTAATCCTTTAAGGGACTCTTTATTGGCCACATTATTGCCGCTTGCAGCTATGCTCTCGGATTGATTCAGTTCTTACCCACATGGGGTCCAATAACATTAGAAAACTACTAGCCAATCCTGGGGTGCGTTTCCCATACAACAACAACGTAACTCACTTCTTAACTACAATAGTATGATGCTTTGTTGGAGAAACTAATTAGCTAGTTACAACTTTTTTCAGAAACAGTAGTAAAATGGTCGCACCTCCGTCGTTTGAACAATGTTGGTTCAACAAGGACTTTCGTTAATGATGTCACATAGGTGAAGTAATAAACTCTGCTCACCAATTGATTAGAGATCACAATTAATGTCAGATTAATGACAGGCCTGACAGAGATGTCAGATTAATGTAAATTAGACAAACATGAAGCTGTTCATTTTTGAATCACTTCAACACGCAGTATGTAATTGCCATTCATGGTTCAGTCAGCAGCTTTCTCCTAAAAGTAACTTCTCAGAGAAGCTGCTGTTACAAACGTGGTTTCTGAGGACTACTTCACTGTTTTTGAACCGATTCATATTACTTCGTTATTCAATTTCAGTCACAGTTAGAAAGGGGAAGGGAAAGAGAGGACTCAATTCATCCCAGGGGCGCTGCCACCAAAGTTGAAATTGGATGGCACCACCGGATCTGCAAACTTGTATCCTCCATGCTTCTCAATCATCTTTGATTCTAAAAATCAATCGGAAACATAAGTAAAAATTGGGGAAAAAATCAGCAGGCTGAAGAAATAAGTAACATTTTGGCAGCATATTAAGGCACCACATTTCGATTAATCTGGACACATCTTTTTTTTCCTCTACATGTTGGCCTTTCGTCCACACTGAACTGTATTTTTGTACAGCAAAAACAGAAGTCACTGTTGCTAAATTGACTAGAAGCCAAGTTGCTAAATTTGAAAACTCAGTTTTTGCATTTTTAGAGTAGACTGTGAAAACTGGGGTATTTGAAAACAATGATGCACGCTTAGTCGCGGCGTATATTTTAAGCATTATGTAACAATGCTTAAATACTTTGTATAACCTTGACAATATTTACTCGGAATTGCTGTCCTTTGACCGTGCATAGAAAGTTTTTGATTTTGAAATGATTTTTCCAGAAGAATAACTTTACATCTGGCCTCTCTGTATTATCACAATGTTGATGATTTACGCATGCGCAGTGATTTAAGACGGGTCAGCGTGGACTAGTAACTTTTGCAAAACACTTAAAAACACTAGCGTGGACCTTTTTCAAATGTATCTGGGTTAATGTGTACATGGCTTTTCACAGACTAGCATAAAGTAGGTTTTGGTTCCAATATCTGCCAGAAAAATACTACATTAAATATTGGTCATCAAGTGGGATAAAGTGCTGCGCAATCGATTTCCTCGCACAGCTTTTTTTTTTTTGCCTCACCATGTGCTGCTCGTCGCTGATCTGCAAGTGTTGCAATATCCTGAAGTTGTTTTCTTTGTTCCTCATCGAGACACTGTGTGAGCAACTGGTACCATGCTGGGTCACGGCCCTGGACATCTAGAGGAAAGAGAGCAGTCTGTCAGTAAAACACCCTTTTAAAGTGGCTCATTTAATTCATACTGTAGATGAAACCCATACTTTGGATTATGGCTTTGAAGATCTGGTATTCATCAACAAGGTTGTCCTCGTCGTCCACTGAGGTCGTGTAACCCTCAAGAGCGGTCTCCTCTGCGTCATCCTCCTCCCAGTCTTCATCGTCACCGTCCTCTCCTGCTTGTTTAGCTAGCATTTCAAGGTATTCCTGGCCTTCATCATCTATGTCGTCTTCATCACTGCCCAACTCGGCTGCATAGATACGCAACGAGTCCCATGTCAAAATTACAGTTCATTACTTTGAAACAACAGCAGGAAATAGAGCAATTTACTCAAATATACCAATTCACTCATAAAAATCTGTATTGTATAAAGAGAAAAAAAAAAAAAAAAAAGACCTCACTAATGTTTGAAATGTTTCTTTTTTCGTATTACTTGTTCTACATAGTATAAAAAAGGTATGCAGAATCCTTATTGAAAAATGCAATGTATAACTAAATGACTAAATAGTACTGCAACTACTCATTCATTTTATTCAGCATTAAATGGAAAAAATACAAGCTTAACTCTTTATTTGATCCAACTCAATTGTAAAAAATTTAATTAATAAAAAATAAAAATTGTTGTATTTTCATTTAAGAATTTCAACATTAACTTATTTTACTATTACTATAAAGCTGCTTTCAAAAAAATCTGTATTGTATAAAGAGACAAATAAAAAAAAAAAAAGACCTCACTAA
>NW_015664312.1:723556-726620 GCF_001515625.1 Sinocyclocheilus rhinocerous | reverse complement strand
AAAAATCTGTATTGTATAAAGAGAAAAAAAAAAAAAAAAAAGACCTCACTAATGTTTGAAATGTTTCTTTTTTCGTATTACTTGTTCTACATAGTATAAAAAAGGTATGCAGAATCCTTATTGAAAAATGCAATGTATAACTAAATGACTAAATAGTACTGCAACTACTCATTCATTTTATTCAGAAGACTGAAATACTGCTGCTACGTAGATAAAAGACTTTTGGTAAAGCTCATTTACCATTCTCCTCTTCTTCCTCTCTGTCCTCGTCTTCATCATCATCTTCCTTTTCATGTTCAGCCCTGCAGGCGTAGGCCCTCTTCAGGCCGTTAAACAGGAGGATGGCTGCGGGGAGGAGCTGACCTGCGACCTGATTGACAGCCTGTGGCCTCTGATCCAGATCCATTAGAGCACACAGTCCCAACACGGACATCTTTCGGTCGTGGAGCCTGCAAACAACACCAATTGCAATGACTGTGACACTTTTGTCCTGAGAAATGTTTGAGCAAGCAGCTATTTAGATGTCATCCCAGAAAATGGTATGAAGTGTATACCCGAGGAAGCAGTCGATGTCTTTGAGCCACTGGGAGATGAAGTGGTTGGTAATGGGCTCGGTGTTGTTGGGGAAGCGCAGATTCTCCAGTGTGTTGAGGAGCAGAGGAGGACTGTAATAGAGCGCAGCGATGGCCACCTGCAGACACATGGTCCTCAACTCGCTGGTCTTCACTTCACGCGTCAAACGCTCCAAAGCGGTTGTTACAAACAAGGGCACCACCTGCAGGAACAAGCACCAAGATTAACTTTTTCATTACATTTCATTATTGACGTTATCTTTTCATAATACAGTGGTTAAAACCCAGAAACTTAATTAGCATTCAAAAGACCTCACTAATGTTTGAAATGTTTCTTTTTTCGTATTATTTGTTCTACATAGTATAAAAAAGGTATGCAGAATCCATATTGAAAAATGCAATGTATAACTAAATGACTAAATATTACTGCAACTACTCATTCATTTTATTCAGAAGACTGAAATACTGCTGCTACGTAGATAAAAGACTTTTGGTAAGCTCATTTACCATTCTCCTCTTCCTCCTCTCCGTCCTCGTCTTCATCATCATCTTCCTTTTCATGTTCAGCCCTGCAGGCGTAGGCCCTCTTCAGGCCGTTAAACAGGAGGATGGCTGCGGGGAGGAGCTGACCTGCGACCTGATTGACAGCCTGTGGCCTCTGATCCAGATCCATTAGAGCACACAGTCCCAACACGGACATCTTTCGGTCGTGGAGCCTGCAAACAACACCAATTGCAATGACTGTGACACTTTTGTCCTGAGAAATGTTTGAGCAAGCAGCTATTTAGATGTCATCCCAGAAAATGGTATGAAGTGTATACCCGAGGAAGCAGTCGATGTCTTTGAGCCACTGGGAGATGAAGTGGTTGGTAATGGGCTCGGTGTTGTTGGGGAACCGCAGATTCTCCAGTGTGTTGAGGAGCAGAGGAGGACTGTAATAGAGCGCAGCGATGGCCACCTGCAGACACATGGTCCTCAACTCGCTGGTCTTCACTTCACGCGTCAAACGCTCCAAAGCGGTTGTTACAAACAAGGGCACCACCTGCAGGAACAAGCACCAAGATTAACTTTTTCATTACATTTCATTATTGCCGTAATCTTTTCATAATACAGTGGTTAAAACCCAGAAACTTAATTAGCATTCAAACACTTCCAATTCCATTATCATGAAGTCAGTGGTTTTTTTGAATAGGTTTTTGGTTAAATGTCTGAAATATGGTCTGTGGTGAACACAATATAACATGGACAAAGTTCAGGGAACACACCTGGTCAATACCACGACCTTTGCACTGTAGAATGATAACCTCCAACAGCTTGGCCCCATGGCATTCTGGGTCCTCCCCTGGGTCTCCTGACAAAATCTGATTGGGCACACAGTCTTATTAATACAAAGTCATATTGCCTCAGTTTCTTCAAGTCAAAGGAAGTTAGAAATGTACAATGTACTTACTAGAGCCATCTTTCGGTCGTGGAGCCTGCAAACAACACCAATTGCAATGACTGTGACACTTTTGTCCTGAGAAATGTTTGAGCAAGCAGCTATTTAGATGTCATCCCAGAAAATGGTATGAAGTGTATACCCGAGGAAGCAGTCAATGTCTTTGAGCCACTGGGAGATGAAGTGGTTGGTAATGGGCTCGGTGTTGTTGGGGAACCGCAGATTCTCCAGTGTGTTGAGGAGCAGAGGAGGACTGTAATAGAGCGCAGCGATGGCCACCTGCAGACACATGGTCCTCAACTCGCTGGTCTTCACTTCACGCGTCAAACGCTCCAAAGCGGTTGTTACAAACAAGGGCACCACCTGCAGGAACAAGCACCAAGATTAACTTTTTCATTACATTTCATTATTGCCGTAATCTTTTCATAATACAGTGGTTAAAACCCAGAAACTTAATTAGCATTCAAACACTTCCAATTCCATTATCATGAAGTCAGTGGTTTTTTTGAATAGGTTTTTGGTTAAATGTCTGAAATATGGTCTGTGGTGAACACAATATAACATGGACAAAGTTCAGGGAACACACCTGGTCAATACCACGACCTTTGCACTGTAGAATGATAACCTCCAACAGCTTGGCCCCATGGCATTCTGGGTCCTCCCCTGGGTCTCCTGACAAAATCTGATTGGGCACACAGTCTTATTAATACAAAGTCATATTGCCTCAGTTTCTTCAAGTCAAAGGAAGTTAGAAATGTACAATGTACTTACTAGAGTAACAAGGTACTAACCCTGAAGAGAACCCTAAACCTAACCTTAACCCATATTAAGTAGTGACCTTTTATTACGCAGTACTTTCTTTGTACATACACTTCAAAAAAAAAAAAAAAAAGGGTTACACTTTATTTTAAGCTGTCCTTATTACTTATTAAATGTGTAATTACAGTGTAACATTAATTAACTACATGTACTTACTATATGGTTAGGGTTAGGATTAGGGTCTGGTTTAGGGTTACTTGCATGTAATTATGCATAATTAATTGTCATTATAATA
>NW_015664312.1:721653-721896 GCF_001515625.1 Sinocyclocheilus rhinocerous | reverse complement strand
CGGCTGGAAGGGCTGGAAGTAATTCAGCAGGGTGCTACAGGCTAGAGAGACAGGAAGAACTTCTGCAGTCATTTTCTCACTTTTCTCACCTCTTTATGGTCCTCCACTACACTCAGCAGTGTGTCAATGGTGTTAAGGATGCCCATGGCGGTCACTGCTTTATCGTCACCTCCTTCCTCATCAGGCCCTGTCTGGATCACCTGGTTGAAGGTCATGGCCTGGGAGAGAGAAATCAAGCATGAA
>NW_015664312.1:707749-721525 GCF_001515625.1 Sinocyclocheilus rhinocerous | reverse complement strand
ATTGTTAGTAATATTTCAAGATGAACACTTACTGAACTGAAGCAACTTTCACTTGATTACTTGATTATTCATATCTCATTTTCAGAAAAATCATGTTAAAATGTATCAAATATGACAAAAAAAATATTTTTTGAGGAATGTTTATTTGTCTACCTCCCAATCATTGTATTGCACTGCATTATATGCTTTGCCCCTATAATAAAAGCTACAGATCTATGATCATAATAATAAGTATTTAAATATCATTGCATTAAGACATATTATTAGGAGATAAAGAGTGACAACTGATATTTATATGCAGTTTATTTTATGCAGTTTGGTCTTATTAAAAATGTAGTTTTTTTTCCTCCTCAAGTATGAGCTACATATTCTCTTTTTATCATATTTTCTCCGTTATCAAATATGATACCAAACAACGAACACGTACAAATACCTTTTTTTTTTTAAAGATTTTGTCTAAACTCTCCCATTTCAAAAATAAATTTTTTAGAGCTGTTATTTCATGTCAGGCTTTACAGGGTTAAATGAATATTTCAATGGCTCTCACCAAATGCTGGGTCATCTCTACAGCGATTGGTGTGACCTCCTCACTGTACTCGCAGATCATCTTCTGGATGACGTTGGTAAGATCGTCATTCTCTGTCTCACGCACAATTTGGAGGAGAGCCTGCATCACGGGTCGGATGTGGGGGGTGATGTAATCTTTGGCTGATGGGAAAACCACACTAAGTCATCTCAAATTCAGCTCATGCAAGACGAAAGCGTTAAACAGAAAAAGGGAGATAAATGAGTGAAATCTTACCTTTCTCCTGATTGCTGATGAGGACCTGGAGGGCAATGGCAGCCTCCACTTTAACAGGCATCTCGTTGTCGTTGATCAGACACAGGCGGGTGAGCTCAAGGGCTGTCTGCAAGTTCTGGTCAATCTTGAACTTGACCTCACAGAAGTAATGAAGAACCCAGCAGGCCTAGAGGCAGAATTACCATGAACTAAGACAAGCCGACAGTTTGCAGCACTCAAGTTGTTGCTTTCATCTAGAGGCTGAACTAATGTTTAATAACTGCAATGAGCACATCTCTCACCCTGGCTCTCATGTAACCCAGCTCACTGCGGAACAGAGGGAAGACATGATTCTGCAACATGAACTCCATCTGGTCTTTGTAGATCTTCCTCTGATTGAAGAAAAAAAAAATCATCCATACAACTCAGAATGTTCAATCCTAGAATAACCAATGCTGCTTTTTAAGCCTTGCCAATCTAAACATTCAAGCGATTTTAGACCATTTAAGCACAAGCAAATGCAAAAGATCTTTTGAGTCTTGAATGGACAAGTACAAACAATGTCAAAAATCAATGTTTTGGTGAGTATCCTCAAACACAATCAGTTATGTCTTAAGTGAACAGCTGAGAAAGAAGTTGAATGTGTATCATAATATTAGATAGTGAATTTGGTCTTAAGGTGACAGCAGTCCAATATGCTGCCATCTGCGTCATTAATCAATCATTCAATTTCTGCACCTGAATACTACTGTTAGAACTACCTGAAAAAATGTATTTGATATATTTTATAAATTTATTTCATTTACTGCTTGTCATTTCTTTATTTGTTCTTATTTTATTACAGACCATTAATTTGTCTTTAATATTAATTGGGCTAGTAGTTTTTGCACATTTTGGTGTCATAAGCTTATTTATTAGAATACATGTTTAAACAGTTAAAAAAAAACAATTAAAACAAAATATGTATTGTTTCTTATTATATTTTATTGTTATTAATATTAATTTAAAAATCACCTTGAGAAGAATCTCAGCCAGCGAGCCAATCATATGAAGAGCGCCATCTTTTTTCCTGGGGTCACAGGCAGGGTCTGTGAGGATCTGATAACAGAAGCCCATGGACTTCTGCAGCACCTGTTATACAACAAAGGTGGTTAACATAGGATTCAAAATACCAAAGCAATTCATGATTCATGTCATGTGTAGGTTTTGTAGGAGACTATGGAGGCTGGCCAGTGGTGGATGGTCGTTTAGACATCACTGGGCCAGTACTATGATCTCCATTGGCTCTGTGGCTGTGAGTTTGGCATGAGAACCGTCTCACAGCCTGTAAGACACAGAATGGAGACAGCACTAGACGCAGATGGACACTACGCACACCGTCCACCCACAGCCAATCGATGGAGACTTTCAAAACACAGGCTGGAACTCAAACTCTCAAGTTACTTACACACCTGAGAAAGCTCTGACAGAGCATGTGCACGAATAAGCAATAGCCAATTTAAGGGTTGGACAGTTTCAAATTAAGCATAGTATTCCTAAACTAGTGCGGAATCAAGTAATTCCTACCAATCATAAAAACTAGGGCTGCAACAACTAATCAATAAAATCCGACAATGAACTTGACACGATTAATCACGTCTGCAAGTGAAAATATCTTGTCAGTCATGTCACTTTACAGTAGTGCATTATGGACAAATATAGTGGAGGATACAGAGTGAACGGCTGCAGGAAAAGTGCTAAAAAAGAATCAAGTTATTCAAACATAAGAATGCATCATAGTATGATCTTAAAAAAAAACAATTATTCAAGTGTAGCATGGCTCGTCTTCAAATTTGCTTTCCCCTGCGCAGAACTTACATTTTTCAACTTTCATTCTGTAAATGCTAGAAAACCGTGTCAGTAATTCCATTTTACATAAAGGTTTGTCCTGAGAGGAAGCAAATCTCTGTTAAATGTCACGGGCTTCATGCACATCATACAGACCGAGTTAACGGTACGACCGAGTAAATAATCATCAGATTAATTTCTTATCAAAAAAATTGTTCATTGCAGCCCTAATAAAAACTAAGTCAAACTACAAAGAAAGAAAAATGCTTCATTGGAATAAGAGACACAGCTCTTTGAGATGACGGAGAAGTTCTTTCCACCTGGCATCAGAAGCATCCAACAGTTCTGTTGAAGGAGCTGCCGGGTGCTGATTGGATACATGAGGGTTGGCAGTAAGAGATATACAAAACTCAGCCAAAAACAATCACATCATAGGACTCATGCCAGATGGCACCTCCAAACACCCACCTCCTTCCTTTTGTTGCAAGCGGTGAAGAGGAGCGTCTGAGCTGCAGTGGTGGGGGAGATGAAGTCTTCAAAAACATCTAAGAAGAAGCAGAGCGAGAGAAAGAAAGAATGAGCAGATATATCTGGCTTTAGTCTTCTACTCAAAGAAACTTTTAGTGGTTCAGAAAAATAAGGTGGTGTTCTAACCAAATTTCATGCGGATGTATTCATAAGGGTCTTCCTGCCAGAGCTCTTCATCGCTGTCTGTGTAGCACATGAGGGGGAACACGGAGAAGTTCTTTCCACCTGGCATCAGAAGCATCCAACAGTTCTGTTGAAGGAGCTGCCGGGTGCTGATTGGATACATGAGGGTTGGCAGTAAGAGATATACAAAACTCAGCCAAAAACAATCACATCATAGGACTCATGCCAGATGGCACCTCCAAACACCCACCTCCTTCCTTTTGTTGCAAGCGGTGAAGAGGAGCGTCTGAGCTGCAGTGGTGGGGGAGATGAAGTCTTCAAAAACATCTAAGAAGAAGCAGAGCGAGAGAAAGAAAGAATGAGCAGATATATCTGGCTTTAGTCTTCTACTCAAAGAAACTTTTAGTGGTTCAGAAAAATAAGGTGGTGTTCTAACCAAATTTCATGCGGATGTATTCATAAGGGTCTTCCTGCCAGAGCTCTTCATCGCTGTCTGTGTAGCACATGAGGGGGAACACCACGTCCTGAATGATTCCCTGAAACCAGACACATTCAAGTTGTACAACAAGAACTTGGATAAGTTGTGTGACAACATGAGGCAGTGCTTTACAGTAATTTTACACTGGTTAAGAAAGTTTTCACTTAAGAATGCACTTGCAGTAAAATCACAAATGCACAGCTACTCATGGCTTATTACTCGCAACACACTCACGTACTTCAGTAGCTCCAACCAGGGTTAGGAGATAAATTAAATAATTAAGAATCAATATTTTTCTTAGAAAATGCACCTATTGGCTCTTTAGAACTTGTGACTTTGAGAGAACTGACAAGATTTATTTAAATAGGATCTCTGATTTAAATCTCACTTGCGAAAACAGTGTTTTAGGAAAGTCTGATTTATTTCCATGTATCAATACTTTTCAACTGTCAGTTTCAATTAATCAATCCGATATACTGATTCAGTGACCAGTTCATAGAAGTTTACAGAAGTCCCTACGGAGATGAAGGTTTCAAACGTCTTAAAGCGATTCACCCAAAAATTAAAATTCTGTCATCATTTACTCGCCTTCAAATTGTTCCAAACCTGTGAGTTTTGAGGACCAGGTCCTCATGAGTTTCTTTTTGTTGCACATAAAAGATATGTTGAATAATGGTGGTAACCAAACAATAGATGGTAGCCACTGACTTTCCATAATATGGAAAAAAAATAAAATAATAAACTACTATGGAAGGCAATGACTACCATCAACAGTTTAATTACAAACCTTCATCAAAATGTTTTGTGCTCAATAGAGAGAGAAAAAAAAATAAATAAAATGTATATGCAGGTTTGGAGCAACTTGAGGGTGAGTAAATTACAGTGTTTTCATTTTGGGTGAACTATGCCTTTAAGAAAACTTTTGGTAAACATGAATTGTTATATTGATGCATTATGGGAAAAACTAAAACAATATTTTTCCTTAAAAAAAGAAAGAAAGAAAGAAAGAAACCTGACCTTTTAAAACTAAATTTTACTTAATTTGGCAACACTGGCTTTTTGGTTTTCCAAATTTAGCATGGAAATTCAAGGCATCTAATTTCTAAATTAATATTTTTGATCTTATTGTGAACGGCTCATCCATGCATGATGCGTTTTATTTATTTATTTTTTTGAGCTTGTAATTTTTAAAATCAAAAGACATCACTGTCAACGTATGCCTGACTTCACCAGTATTTTCATCTGCATAAACCTCGCACACTTTTTACGATCAGCTGCAAACTCTCATTCCAATCTGCCAAACATACATATTAAAAAAGAAAAAAATATATATGACAATACGGAAGAAAATACTTCCATTATGTTGCAACTTTACTATACTGTCCCTAATATTACTTAGGAATTTCATTATGAAAAAAAACATGTAAAAGAACATCTACATACTTGGATGTGTGGCTTTAGGTTCTTCCAAGTGACGGCATGTGCGATTCCCTGGTTGATGTAATTTAGTGTCTGCTGCAAGACTCTGGGAGCCACGTATTGCTTTTCCTTATACTGATACAACACCTTCAACAGTACCTACCAGAACCAAACAGTCAAAGGTCATCAGTTATCTCAACATGTCAAAAACCCACTGAACAACCTACTGAAGTCTCCTGTTTACCTGCTGTGCAGCCACGGCATAACCCTTGAGGAAAAGCTCTGCAAACTCTGTATACTCTTTGGTTGTGTTGCCAGGGCTGCCATACCTTGGGGCAAAAACATGCATGAAAATCCAGTAACCGTTTCAAACACACAAGACCTTGTGCTGAAAATAACTACTCGAGTGTTTCCAACTGCTCCGCGTGGGCTGGGATGCAAATGGACCATGAGTCATCTGTGAAAACTTTATCATTAGTGTTCCTGGGAGGAAGTGATGTTATGTTAGTACTGCACCTTTCGAAGAGCCGGGCGAGGATGTGAAGTGCCCACTTCTTGCACTTCCACCAGGGCAGCTCGGGCCTCTCGTCTTCATCCACCTGAAGGGCCTCCTGCAAAGCCACACACACAAGCACTTTAGAAGATTAGAGACAAAACTGAACACTGCATACTATTAACAATATGTGAAACTTTCCTAACTGTAGTATGCCACACCCAGGTATTTCGTTCACAGTATACATACTACAAATAGTAGTACAGTAGTATGTTTTCCTGAACATAGCCATTGATTCATGATCTTTAAGTGGAGTTTACTGGATCTTGTAGGAGACTATGGAGGCTGGCCAGTGGTGGATGGTCGTTTAGACGTCACTGGGACAGTACTATGATCTCCATTGGCTCTGTGGCTGTGAGTTTGGCATGAGAACCGTCTCACAGCCTGTAAGACACAGAATGGAGACAGCACTAGACGCAGATGGACACTACGCACACCGTCCACCCACAGCCAATCGATGGAGACTTTCAAAACACAGGCTGGAACTCAAACTCTCAAGTTACTTACACACCTGAGAAAGCTCTGACAGAGCATGTGCACGAATAAGCAATAGCCAATTTAAGGGTTGGACAGTTTCAAATTAAGCATAGTATTCCTAAACTAGTGCGGAATCAAGTAATTCCTACCAATCATAAAAACTAGGGCTGCAACAACTAATCAATAAAATCCGACAATGAACTTGACACGATTAATCACGTCTGCAAGTGAAAATATCTTGTCAGTCATGTCACTTTACAGTAGTGCATTATGGACAAATATAGTGGAGGATACAGAGTGAACGGCTGCAGGAAAAGTGCTAAAAAAGAATCAAGTTATTCAAACATAAGAATGCATCATAGTATGATCTTAAAAAAAAACAATTATTCAAGTGTAGCATGGCTCGTCTTCAAATTTGCTTTCCCCTGCGCAGAACTTACATTTTTCAACTTTCATTCTGTAAATGCTAGAAAACCGTGTCAGTAATTCCATTTTACATAAAGGTTTGTCCTGAGAGGAAGCAAATCTCTGTTAAATGTCACGGGCTTCATGCACATCATACAGACCGAGTTAACGGTACGACCGAGTAAATAATCATCAGATTAATTTCTTATCAAAAAAATTGTTCATTGCAGCCCTAATAAAAACTAAGTCAAACTACAAAGAAAGAAAAATGCTTCATTGGAATAAGAGACACAGCTCTTTGAGATGACGGAGAAGTTCTTTCCACCTGGCATCAGAAGCATCCAACAGTTCTGTTGAAGGAGCTGCCGGGTGCTGATTGGATACATGAGGGTTGGCAGTAAGAGATATACAAAACTCAGCCAAAAACAATCACATCATAGGACTCATGCCAGATGGCACCTCCAAACACCCACCTCCTTCCTTTTGTTGCAAGCGGTGAAGAGGAGCGTCTGAGCTGCAGTGGTGGGGGAGATGAAGTCTTCAAAAACATCTAAGAAGAAGCAGAGCGAGAGAAAGAAAGAATGAGCAGATATATCTGGCTTTAGTCTTCTACTCAAAGAAACTTTTAGTGGTTCAGAAAAATAAGGTGGTGTTCTAACCAAATTTCATGCGGATGTATTCATAAGGGTCTTCCTGCCAGAGCTCTTCATCGCTGTCTGTGTAGCACATGAGGGGGAACACCACGTCCTGAATGATTCCCTGAAACCAGACACATTCAAGTTGTACAACAAGAACTTGGATAAGTTGTGTGACAACATGAGGCAGTGCTTTACAGTAATTTTACACTGGTTAAGAAAGTTTTCACTTAAGAATGCACTTGCAGTAAAATCACAAATGCACAGCTACTCATGGCTTATTACTCGCAACACACTCACGTACTTCAGTAGCTCCAACCAGGGTTAGGAGATAAATTAAATAATTAAGAATCAATATTTTTGTTAGAAAATGCACCTATTGGCTCTTTAGAACTTGTGACTTTGAGAGAACTGACAAGATTTATTTAAATAGGATCTCTGATTTAAATCTCACTTGCGAAAACAGTGTTTTAGGAAAGTCTGATTTATTTCCATGTATCAATACTTTTCAACTGTCAGTTTCAATTAATCAATCCGATATACTGATTCAGTGACCAGTTCATAGAAGTTTACAGAAGTCCCTACGGAGATGAAGGTTTCAAACATCTTAAAGCGATTCACCCAAAAATTAAAATTCTGTCATCATTTACTCGCCTTCAAATTGTTCCAAACCTGTGAGTTTTGAGGACCAGGTCCTCATGAGTTTCTTTTTGTTGCACATAAAAGATATGTTGAATAATGGTGGTAACCAAACAATAGATGGTAGCCACTGACTTTCCATAATATGGAAAAAAAATAAAATAATAAACTACTATGGAAGGCAATGACTACCATCAACAGTTTAATTACAAACCTTCATCAAAATGTTTTGTGCTCAATAGAGAGAGAAAAAAAAATAAATAAAATGTATATGCAGGTTTGGAGCAACTTGAGGGTGAGTAAATTACAGTGTTTTCATTTTGGGTGAACTATGCCTTTAAGAAAACTTTTGGTAAACATGAATTGTTATATTGATGCATTATGGGAAAAACTAAAACAATATTTTTCCTTAAAAAAAGAAAGAAAGAAAGAAAGAAACCTGACCTTTTAAAACTAAATTTTACTTAATTTGGCAACACTGGCTTTTTGGTTTTCCAAATTTAGCATGGAAATTCAAGGCATCTAATTTCTAAATTAATATTTTTGATCTTATTGTGAACGGCTCATCCATGCATGATGCGTTTTATTTATTTATTTTTTTGAGCTTGTAATTTTTAAAATCAAAAGACATCACTGTCAACGTATGCCTGACTTCACCAGTATTTTCATCTGCATAAACCTCGCACACTTTTTACGATCAGCTGCAAACTCTCATTCCAATCTGCCAAACATACATATTAAAAAAGAAAAAAATATATATGACAATACGGAAGAAAATACTTCCATTATGTTGCAACTTTACTATACTGTCCCTAATATTACTTAGGAATTTCATTATGAAAAAAAACATGTAAAAGAACATCTACATACTTGGATGTGTGGCTTTAGGTTCTTCCAAGTGACGGCATGTGCGATTCCCTGGTTGATGTAATTTAGTGTCTGCTGCAAGACTCTGGGAGCCACGTATTGCTTTTCCTTATACTGATACAACACCTTCAACAGTACCTACCAGAACCAAACAGTCAAAGGTCATCAGTTATCTCAACATGTCAAAAACCCACTGAACAACCTACTGAAGTCTCCTGTTTACCTGCTGTGCAGCCACGGCATAACCCTTGAGGAAAAGCTCTGCAAACTCTGTATACTCTTTGGTTGTGTTGCCAGGGCTGCCATACCTTGGGGCAAAAACATGCATGAAAATCCAGTAACCGTTTCAAACACACAAGACCTTGTGCTGAAAATAACTACTCGAGTGTTTCCAACTGCTCCGCGTGGGCTGGGATGCAAATGGACCATGAGTCATCTGTGAAAACTTTATCATTAGTGTTCCTGGGAGGAAGTGATGTTATGTTAGTACTGCACCTTTCGAAGAGCCGGGCGAGGATGTGAAGTGCCCACTTCTTGCACTTCCACCAGGGCAGCTCGGGCCTCTCGTCTTCATCCACCTGAAGGGCCTCCTGCAAAGCCACACACACAAGCACTTTAGAAGATTAGAGACAAAACTGAACACTGCATACTATTAACAATATGTGAAACTTTCCTAACTGTAGTATGCCACACCCAGGTATTTCGTTCACAGTATACATACTACAAATAGTAGTACAGTAGTATGTTTTCCTGAACATAGCCATTGATTCATGATCTTTAAGTGGAGTTTACTGGATCTTGTAGGAGACTATGGAGGCTGGCCAGTGGTGGATGGTCGTTTAGACGTCACTGGGACAGTACTATGATCTCCATTGGCTCTGTGGCTGTGAGTGTGATGTGAGAACCATCTCACGGCCTGTAAGACACAGACCGGAGACGGCACTAAACGTAGATGGACGCTACGCACACCGTCCACCCACAGCCAATCGACAGACACTGTGAGACCATTAAAGCCAAGCCTTCCATTATGCTAAACTCTCACGTGAGCCCAAACACAATAGGCATTATAAACAAAAAACGTCTTACTGGAGGAACATCTCTGTCCACGACAGTCTTCAGAATCTCCATCCACTCGGTCAGAATCTGGCGATTAATCAGTTCCAGAGGGAGGTTGTACTGTAAAAACAGACCAATCAATTCATGAGACCAAAACCACAAAAGCTTCATTGTGGAAAAGTTGCAAGCTCCTTTAGTACAGGCACCAGAAGTGATGGTAACACCTGGAAGAGAGCGTAAAGGATCTTGAAGATCTGTTTCTGCACCAGGGCAGAGTCATTGGATTGGTCCGGCAGAAGCTGTACGAATCGGTCCTTCAACATGGGCATAAAGATCTGCATGGCAGCGACCAATGGCTGGCGCTCCTCAGGCTTCTTATACCTTACAAAAAAAAAAAAAACAGACTTCTATCAGGACTCAACATTGGTGGTATATAGTATGGCTTTGTTCACACTGACAAACTGATAAAAGTTTTTCAGCTAGAGTGTTTTCAGCTTATTTTCATATAAAAATATGGCATGCATTTGCTTTAAACAATGTAACATCATTCAATGGAAATTGTGATTATGATATTTGTCAATCGTGCAGCTCCAATGTGTCAACATTCCGATTAAAACAGAAATAAAACCAGAATGATTTCATCTCATATGTAAAATGTAAACGGTCTTCTTTGCTATGATGGGTAGTGGCGGGGCAAAATTTCCAGATTTCCATTTTAGACTGCTACTCAGTCATTTTAGAACAATGTCACTTGGCATCATGTTGATGCCTACGCCTTTCCCATAACAACCAACTAAAACTGAATACACTGTCTGAACTTATCCGATTTAAGCAACTGCAAAATATCAAATCAGACACTCAGTGCCAAAGCCTGGTTTCTCAAATCCATTCAGAAATCATGCTCAGTTTGAACACCACCTGTGAGTGTTTCACGGCTCTCTTACTCATAATTCTTGACCAGCTGGTAGAGGCACAGCAGGATGCCCAGCCAGCAGCCACTGTTATCAGACTGCAGGTAAAAGCCAATCTTGTCGACGATAGCAGTCCATCTTGCGGGGTAGTCATGCTTGATCATGTGGTGAATGCAAGTTGTGAGTTGCACTCTATGAAAGTGAGAAGAAAAAAAGTTATAGAAGAAAGTGATCTTTCATCCCACCACTCTGTGTACAGCTGTGTTACCTGAGGCGCTCTGGGGATTGGATGATTGCCTCCACTATGTGGTCTCGAATGAACTGCCTGTCCTCTTCTGGGATGTTACTGGTAGGCCCTTCAGTGTTTGCATTATCTCCTTCACTCCAGTGCTGTGTCACCATGTTCTTCAGGTAGATCACACCTGAACAACAACAAAAGAAGTCAGATATCCTAAAGGCCTAGAGATCCTAGAGTCCTAAAGGCTATGCTTCGATTGCAGGGCCAATTGGGAAATCCAGTCATAAAATTGCAATTTGCAGGAAAAGTCACAGAATTTGGCATATTTTTAATGATTAAATCAAAATGACTAAAATTATTTAACCATCAAAATGGAATCCAGAAAAATTAAAACTGGGAAAAAAAGGAGTTTAATTGGTCTCTAAGACTGGAATATTAGCATAATGTTTTCTGTACAATACATTTAGTATGAGTGGCATGAATACCTGCTATTCTGAACATATTTGAAAACTTGTTGGCCTTGAAACCTAGCCCAGTTCGTGCAAAGAAAGGTTGAGGTTAACACGCTCTGTTTGAACACCCATGTGATGCCAAGAAAGCCTGAGCTATGTCAGGCATGCAATGCAGCTGTCATCTGTTAAAAAATCCCAGCAGGTGCACTTGAGGCCTCTCCAGAGAGCAACTTTTTCAATTCTATTCACTCAGTCTCACTACAAACGCTCACATATTTAGAAACACTCAGCATCTGGAGCCTCAGTCTCTTCCTGTTGTAAAAAAAAAGTCCTCAAAGGCAGCCAGACCATGTGGAATACAGATCATGAACCGTTTCAGCACACAAAGTTGCCAGCACAAGTGCTGAATATGTAAACCAGCATTAGCTGACGGGGAGGATGAGTTAGACCGGAGACAATCAAACAGCAGACTGATGGCAGACAGGTTCATAAAGCCGGAAACGAGTAATCCTGCCTGCTGCTGCTGAATCAGCAACTCTTCTCATGCCTCCCTCTATCCCGAATCCAATGGTGTGAAATGCAATTGGGAATGTGAACGCCAAACTGCCAAATAGTGGTCAGGTAATACTTAGTTTTAAATGGCAGATGACATTTTCAGCAAATCCAGCAACTTCACAACACACTTGGGAGTAAATTTAAAGTCACATGATGCAGCCTATCACTGTCTCACCTATAACCAAGGAAACGCTGTATCAGTGCCTCCTGCTGTCAGAGAGTGAATATGCGTCCCATTCAGAGCATCTGCTGTTTGATTCGTTCAGGCATGTAGTATAATTTCACAAAGCTAGTCAGAACATTGTTTTTGCTTCAAATTGGGTTATTATTAAATCAAATTATGTATATGAAATTATATAAATAAATAAATATGAAATTATATACATTTTATGTATATGAATTATATAACTACAATTAAATAACTATAATTACAGATTTAGGTTAAATAAAGATGTCAGTTCTTTTTAGGGCAGCAGCTCTAGCAGCAAATCAACCATCCACATCAAAAGCTGCAGGACAGCCCACATTTCAGAAATAAATCAAAGAAAAAATAAACAAATACTACTGTTCCAAATATTCTGTATGTTCCTCAAAATATATTGTGTTTAGCTTTTTTTTTTTACCCAG
Organism: Sinocyclocheilus rhinocerous; assembly: GCF_001515625.1. Lineage (NCBI taxonomy): Eukaryota > Metazoa > Chordata > Actinopteri > Cypriniformes > Cyprinidae > Sinocyclocheilus > Sinocyclocheilus rhinocerous. The sequence goes on along the minus strand of NW_015664312.1, from coordinate 708,954 downwards.
ACATTTAAAAGTAACACATTTTACAGCTGTAACAACAATACCGTGAAACCGTGATATTTTTGCTTAAGGTTAACATACCGTCAAAATCTCATACCGGCCCATGCCTAGTCTCACATGCTGCATAATGCAATAAATTAAAAGCACTGAGTAGAGTATGCAAAGATGATTCTTTCCCCTTCGTTAAGTTTTTCTTGTAAAACCAGTTTACAAATATATTTCAGAATTTTTTCCAAAGGACTGTTAACCTGACAGTTGTGTTCACAGTTAGAAGTTTTCTTTGTGCAGTAACTATTCCTAGGAAATAATATAACTGTAATATTTCCTAAGTTCTGTGCTTTCCGTACTTATTCTAGGTTCAGTTTCAATTATTAAATTAAATATAAATCAACTAATCACCTGAACATCATAAAATTAACCAATTACTAATTTATTTAAATTCACAATATTAAAAGACCCCATGAAATCGGTTTTATTTTTTTGAAATCCCATTTTATTTTTTTTGCGTCAAATTTGGTTTTAATTTTTAAAAATGATTTAACACTTATCATCCTAAAAACACACGCAATCAAATTAATTAAAACTTAATGAATCTAATCAATCTTTAAAATGTAATCAAATGAAAATGACCATTCCTTTAGATCATCAAATAAACTGCTGCTGTATTAATTAAAAAATATTTTTATTTAATTATTTAAAGGCACAATATGTAAGATTTTTTAAATTAAAATATCAAAAAACCACTAGAACAGTGTTATATATTTTGCTGACTTGTGTACCTACATTATCCCAAATGTTTTAATGTTTAAAGAATGTTTAAATCCAGAGAAATAAGCAATTTTAACTAGTGACACGGGCCGTGTCCATAGTGTCATTGTGTCACCTGCCAATGACGTCATACACCCTCAATTTCCGGTTTTGTTTTGTAGAAAATATGGAAACACCAAAGACGCTTTAATATGTTGTGCGTTTTAATAGACCGGTGACGGCCGCACAGAGTAGCATAATAACAGAACTTTCAAATGTATCTAGTATGATAAAACAGCGCTGCTTTTCCCCCCACATACGCACGACCGGAAGGAGCGGAAGCGGTAAAGTGTGGCATAATAAAAGCTCCGCTGCTTTCAAGCCGCGTGTCACGCTCGTTCAGCGGCCTCGTTTCGCTTCGACGGCTTTCAGCCTCACCCTGCTTCATTCTACTACGTTAA
>NW_015664312.1:702366-706207 GCF_001515625.1 Sinocyclocheilus rhinocerous | reverse complement strand
TTCAGTGGCCTCGTTTCGCTTCGACGGCTTTCAGCCTCACCCTGCTTCATTCTACTACGTTAACAAATCATTAGCTCATCCATGAACATGATTTCTGTCCGAGCCCCGTCGGATTGCATCGGCTGTGGGGATGAAGACGACAACTCCCATGATTCCACACTCAGTCACGGCGTCATCAAACTACGCCTTTGCCTCTTTGTTTATTTTGAATACGCGGCCTCCAGCGGCGAAAATTACATATTGTGCCTTTATTTAATTTTTATAATTTTATAACAGTTTTTATTGAAATGAATTGGTGAACAGCTAATGAAGTTCTAATATAAGACATCAGATGTTAATTTGATTAACTGTACAGCCCTACTCTTTGCTTTTAGTAACATATTTATGCGATTCCGCTTTACAGTAAATTGTTAAAGACTGGATGTCAAGATTCTGTCTACGGATGTTCATTTTAACTGTTTAACCGGTTAACCGACCGTAAGAATTTTGACCGAATACAATCAGTTAAACGGTTTAAAAAGTAATTGAATGATTTTTTTCAGTAATTTATCAAAATATTTAACTAATATAAGACATCAGATGTTAATTTGATTAACTGTACAGCCCTACTCTTTGCTTTTAGTAACATATTTATGCGATTCCGCTTTACAGTAAATTGTTAAAGACTGGATGTCAAGATTCTGTCTACGGATGTTCATTTTAACTGTTTAACCGGTTAACCGACCGTAAGAATTTTGACCGAATACAATCAGTTAAACGGTTTAAAAAGTAATTGAATGATTTTTTTCAGTAATTTATCAAAATATTTAAAAAGGTTTGCTGCATTGTTAAAATACGCTACGCGTATAAAAAAAACAACAACGTGTTTTTTAGGGGGGAAAAACATAAGTCGCGTATTAGTCGCATTTTATTATTTGATTCAGAAATAGGCCTAATGCCGACGCGAAATGTTTACAAACATTATAATAAACACTGTAAACATAGCTAGGCTATTTCTCATTCCACACAAAATCAAATGTTTCCGTATTCGCGATGTATTTGAATGGCAAATTATTATTTATTATGTACTTCACTCGCATTCCAATATCCACGTAAAACAAAATGTTTTGCATAACATCAAGGCAGTACTGTGATAAAACTTAACGGCACAGATTTTACTACATAGTTTTTTTCCCCATGTTTGACTGACTGTATTTTATAATGATAATTAACAGACTGCATTGTCAAGGTAGCAATGCTTAACTGAGTGCGCGCATGCGGCGCCCGGGAAACAAATGTAAGTATTTTTTAACGGGTCACAGACACTTATCCTTTCTAATTTAAAATAATCTTGTCGGTTAACGGTTAACGAGCATCGGTGGTCGGTTAGGAAAAATAACCCGAAATGAACATCCCTAATTCTGTCCACATTACGAAAATCCTAGGGCTGAGTAACAAAAGGAGAAAAACAGTCTTTAAGTAGAGGTCTGCACGGGCTTTAAAGTGAAGCCCGAACACGGCCCGTACCCGAGATCGTCTGACCCGACCAGACCCGAGCGGCACAGTTAAATTTAGAGACTGAACCAGAAATCTTTTTTTCCCCCCCCACAACGAATAGCCAATTAAAACGCTGTATTTCACGATTGCATGCAACGGTCAGTAAGCAAATACATGTAAAGAAACAGAATCATTAAGGCTCGGTCAGTTCACAAGGCAAAAGAAAAAACACTTACCAGCTATGAAAGTTTACATAAAAGTTTCCGTGCTGTGTTGTCGTGTGCTATAATGTGTGCGCGTGCGTCTATGAAAGCAGCGTAGCCTGCATATAGTTTTAGTTTAGCTATAAACCCGAGCCCGAAACCCGAAAGTATTTCGGGACCCGTCGGGCTCGGGTAGCAGACCTCTATCTTCAAGTGATAATTATAGGAAAACAGCTCTCTTAGGAATAACACACTATCCATCAAGTTCTTTCTACAATAGTAAGGACACAAACTATTTGAAGAATGTACTGTGAGTGCACCTCCTAACTTGTGTTTGTCTTGACAATTGTCATTTGTAAAAAGTCACAAAAGACAATCTGGCTATACAACAAAAGACAGAATGAGATGAAAAATTGTCACTGAGCAGCAGAGGCATTTCAAAAGCAAATATCCACCCACTCTAGGGCAGTACAGATTCAACTATATTATACATTTTGTGCCACAATTTGTGTATATTTATATTTTCTACAGTAGGTCATCTAAATAAGCAAACACACACATTTACTAATATATATGTAGAGAAATTTTCAAGACCCAATGTAACAACTACACCCTTGAAATTCCCTTGAATCTGTATTCAAACACACGGTGACAGAGTGTCTCAGCTCTGTCAACATATGACATCTGATACTAAAGATGGAACAGGGACAGACATAGATTGACAGGAGGAGGTCTGTGTGTGCAGTTCAACCACTGAATATGCTAAATGGTATGACAGCAGCATTGAGAGTAAAGGCCTGTTCACACCAAGAACTAAAACTATAAAGATAACTATATTAGTCCACACCAACGGACGTTATCGTCTGTTTATTCCAAGCACACGCTCGTCTGCCACTTTAAATTCTCGAGCTCGTCATAGCAGGATTGCTTTTGATTGGCTGTCAATGTTTTTACCAATATTCATCAGCTGGAAAAAAATCGTTCTGAAAGTGATTCCAACGATATCGTTTCTCTGTGCCTTTATCGTTATAGCTGTGGTGTGAACTCTGCTATTCTTTAATATTGAGAACGATTTTTAGAACTATATCTTTATCGTTATCTTTACAGTTATCGTCCTTGGTGTGAACAGGCCTTAACACTGGTTTCTTCTTAGGAGAGGACGAAGATGTAGGTCTTAAAGAGTCATTAACCGTACCTGCTTGCCGTACAGGCAAATCCAACTGTTCAGACATGGTCACCTGCAGTAGTGTAGACAAAAAGTGCACCTGGGTATGGCCCTGTGGAGCGAAAAAAATCACAATTGTGAGAAATGCACAATTTAGCATTTGACTGAATCCTGATAATTTAAAGTACAGTTTGGGGTTTGGGTTCTGTATACATTAATTACCATTCAGATGTAAAAGTGGTTCAGGTTGCATGAGAATTACGTTTGTGATAGGAAATATTCTGTATAAAAATGCAGTAAAAAATATTTTTTTCCAAATACAACTGTTGTTCTTCAGTGTGCGGCAGACTTTATATTAACTGCTAGGGTGGACGGTTTACAAACAGAGCTGTATTGCTACACTGGATGAACCGAAACAGCATTTCAGGGAACTCCTTGAAAGTTCTCTTCCAAATAAACACCACATCTGCTTCTGGCCTCTGATAGCAAACCCCATAAACATACAAAATGAACTAGTCAGCGAAGATTTCTGTGGAAAGAACCACTGACATCTAGCCAACTTGAAGCGTCACCATTTATGGCCATCTCAGTGTGTTTTCCCTCCTTTGAATATGTTCTTTCAAATACAGCGTGTCCCGAGATTAACATGTCCTGTGGTGATTCCATTGTAATAAGCTCTGAATAAATGGACACAGCTTGAAATGCCATGACAGCATTCTCACCCGACCACCAAAGCGTCAGCACACAGGAATCCATGCCTGCTGTCCACATGGGCCGCCTGGAGCCCGGCCAGAGAGTGACTGTGTCACAGGAGCCCGCAGCAGGCATCGATCTTATGGCGCTTTTCCACTGCGTGGTACGACTTGGCTCGGTACGGCACGGCACGGCTCGGTTTGCGTTTCCACTGCAGTTTAGTACTGCTTTAGAGTGGGCGGGATTATTCACATGTCGTTATAGCTGCGCCGCCTCTACTGCCGCGACTCCTAAAAAACTTTTT
>NW_015664312.1:682348-702282 GCF_001515625.1 Sinocyclocheilus rhinocerous | reverse complement strand
CCCAGTGGAAACCCCCCCAAAGGTGACCCGTACCGAGCCGTACCGTGCCGTACCATGCAGTGGAAAAGCGCCATTAGACTTCAGGGGTTCTCAACCTTTTTGACTCCTAGGCCCCCAAACTGCACGACAATTAAGTTAATAGACTAAAGGTAATTACTAAATTAAATACTTTTTTTATTGATTCCTCTAATTAAATTTAGTATTTTGCCAAAAGAATTCACGCTAGGCCCTAAGAAAATGTTTTGTTAACTATAAACACTTTTGATTAAAATTATATATTTCATGTTCTTCAATAAATAAATGTAATAAATATATATAATTTGTAATCGAAAAACATGCCCGCTCTCTCATATATATATGAGAGTAAGTGCATCAAATTTCACAAAAGTGGCCAAAAACAAAAGGCTTGCATAAAGACCGATGTGCTGGTCTCTCAGGTATTGTCTTACTCATGCTTCTCAGGTAACAACTACCATATACAAAATACCGCTAAATGAGACTCGCTGGTCTCACACTACTCCTAAAACTCCTAGATACCACACAATATAAGTTGTCTAACAACCTAATAAATATCCATTTGAAGCAACATATGAAGCACATATGAAGCAAAAACGGACCTAGTGAAGGAAACTGAAAAGCCAGCTACCAAAAATATCTGGTCTCAAACTAATACATATCACAGAAATCAAGAGCACCAGCTCAGCTATTACTTTAGACAAGAACACATGACAAAGACACTCAATTTCAGTGAATAAGAAAAATTAAATCTTCATAGTACACAACCCTGTTCTTGGAAAGTCAGCATTTTTGTAACTACTTTGTAATAAATGACATTTCATGACACATTTGCTCAACTCTGCAATAAAAATACCCTTACATCACACACTTTGGCTTTAACAAGTTATTGGTCATTTACAAACAAGTACCGTGGCGGTACCATGGTACAGCGATGGCATAATATGACCTTTTTGGGTTGGCACTTCAAAGAAAATCATAGGACAAAAAACATGTTATTAGCCAAGTCAACATATAGCCTATGTCCAACAAACAAGTTATTGCCATGTTTACAAAAAACGACATCTACTTAAGCTAAAGTACATACTCAAAAAAAGCTAAAAGTAGCGACCAGAACTTCTAAAACCACCATCTATTATGATTGTCAATAACAGTCTCCTAAAAGTAAACTACAATTTGTATTGCGTACATACTGATAACACTTAACTACAATAAGGTTTCATTTGTTAACATCAGTTAATTACATAAGTTAACAAGAACTTACAACAATACTTCAAAACTTTACAAGTTAATTTCAACATTTCCTAACACAATTTTCATATCAAAACTTGTATGTTTACACCATGAATGAACAACTTTTTGTAACAAAGATGAATAAATTCCGTATGAAATATATTGCTCGTGTCAGCTACTGCATTAACTAATGCTAACAAATGAGACATTGCAGTTAAGTGTTACATATTCATCCAATTATCCCGATCTCACCATCTGACACATCACTGTACCACAGTACTTTTAAAACTGACGCAGCTCGCTAATGTAACGTAACGGGCCCAAACAGTGCCAAAACAACGATTTTACACATTAGTACCTATCAAAATCTGTCGTAGCGTTGGTTTAACTTAAGTATGATCATTGGATATTCTGGCGAGTTAAATTGGTTAAATGGTTTACGAAGAGAGAGAAATGACAACAAGCCTCCTGCCTCATGTTGACACGTGAGAGACTAGCGCCTAGCATCTCAGGCGCTAGCACATTCGCGCACTCCAAAATAAACAATTTCAACACGCTCAGACGCATCAGAATTGGACCTCAAAACATAGAGACGTATACAAACTTTTCTATTCTAACCACCTTTTCAAAGTCATGTTACATTTAAGCGCCGTATCGTCTGTTTAACACCATCACATTTGCGCGAACCATTATCGCGGTGACGTAGTACAGGGACACGAGCTGCTAGCGCGCGCTACAGAACGTTAACAAATACATTATCTTCGCCCTTTAATAGATTGTCAACTCATATTATGTGTTACTGAAGGGCTACACACCAACAAAAATGGTTTCAAAAATACATTTTTAACAGATTTACTAGCGGCTACAACCATCCTGCTGCGCAAGGCCCGAGGCGCACCACCATCATCCGATCACTTTACCTCGTTCAGTTGTCTCTCTGCGGCCTCACGCAAATTTGCGTCCATCGTGCCCCGAAGGGCCTCGATCAAAGAGTTGATATCCATTACAAGGTCGCGGTCTGGCTCGGATTCGGAAGGCTCAGTGATCTATGAAGTCCCGGGCGCTGCGCACATGGACGCTCGATTCTTCGGCTACCGGCGCGAAAGGAAGAGCAGCGGAGATGGGCCGGATAGATCAGCGCCAACTTCTCCACAGCGAGTTTCCGTTCCCCGGTAGGACGTGTAGGGAGTGTGTGTGTGTGTGATTGTATGTGTGTGTGTGTGTGTGTGTGTGTGTATGTGTGTATATAAATGGCATTCGTCAGCGTTAGCTTTCGTCAAACGTTTTAAAATAGTGGTGCGTTATGACAAAAAAGTTATTAAATGTAATAAGCATGTTTGTTGATGGGCATAGGCTATACCTTGTGTTTACATATTTCTGATGTGATTTTTGCTCCTTGGCCCCCTTTACAATACAATTTGACATTAGCTTCATGTTCGCAGGACTTAGTAGAAAATAATCTGACAAGAAAACTTGGCAGTTTGCATTTTAGCCTGCAGCCCATTATTAACTTTTTTGGGACAAGGAATTTTTCTTGGAATGTGAAATACTTATGAGACAGTTTTTCATGAGGCATGCATTTTTGTACACTTTAACTGAGCCTTTGTGACTAAAACTCTATGTTATGTGCCTTTCCCTCTAAAGTTTCTTCTCCTTATGCTATGGGCTGGAACTTGTTGTGACAGAGACCCCTCTAGACACCCCTAATTTTGTAAATGTACACCTGTTCTGACAATTTGCAGTAGGCCCTAGCCCCTCACTGCAGAACACAAGATCCAGGGGGCGGGGTTGGATCCACATCTAGGGGGTGGAGATCGGTGGGTTTAGGGATCAGGGGGTGGAGACGGGTAGGTTTAGGTATATGTAAGGTGGGAGGAGTTGGATCTGGATCCAACCTCGCCCCCTGGATCTTGTGTTCTGCAGTGAGGACCATCTCACGATTTGTGCTACCCACTCAGATTGTGCTACCTCCCATTTTCGATAGCGAAAAATGCTACCTATCAGATTGTGCTACCAGCATCATATTCATGTGTCCATACCTACCCCTACCCTAAACCGACCCATCCATACCTAACCTTACCCTAAACTTACCCTTAAAACAACGCAAATATATTTTTGGTAGCACAATCTGATAGGTAGCATGTTTCGTCGGTACACCGTGTTCCTAGACAGCATGGGTTCTCCAAAGCTTTCAGTGTCATTTTTCTTTTCAGTCCTGTACCTTCCCAAAACTAAACCTGTATGGCTCAAAGGTAGCCGTGAACTCGTTTTGGGGGAATTTTTCTTTGCTCTGTGCCCTGTGGGCACATAGTGTATGAATTGTGTTGTGAATGATGGGCACAGACTTGGGTTTTTTAGTCTCATACTATTCCATCAGTTGAAGGATGACATGACATGTTTGATATTTTGAGTAAATTTTAGAACACATATTGTTTTTTGTCAATTTGTCGTGTGGCTCCAAGCAATGAGGCATTTTCAGAGTTTGCCAGTGTATGATGCCTATAGTGTTTTAAAATATGTTCTGATTTTAAAAGTGGTGTAGTAAAGCTCTGCAGCCTTAAATCTGCAGAGAGTTTGTAAAGCTGACTTTGGTTCACGCACAAATGAAATGACATGGTTGCTTTATGATGTACAACTTTAATTTAGGCTTTTATTCACATAGCCTATAAACATTATCAACGCACATACATAGAGCTTATTAAAGATGGTAAGTCAAAGCGCAGATATGCTTGCGTGACACATCAGACCTGTAAAATGATTTCCCTGTGTGCCAAGGGCCTGAAATCGGAGTACATTTGTGAGATGAAGCTCTTTCAGTGTTATCAAGTTTCATTGAGCTGCAGCAGTTCTGGTGTGTGTGAAGCCCAAAAAGGCTCTTTGGAAAGAAAAGCTCTTGGGTCACTCCTGTAAAATCCCTTCATCTCGTGATGAAGCACAGGAATCTGTTGGATTCAGGAATATTGTTGTTAGATTTAGGTTTGAGGTCGGGATGTAAAAGGTTTCATTGGATTCCAAAAAAGCACTCTTATTTCCAAGCTGTCCATGTGGGGGGGTTGCGGGCACAGCGCTGGAGTTGCAGTTTAGAATCTATGCATAAATGGCATGCCAAAAAACATTTCAAACTCCAAAAAGCCCATGCTAGGTAGGCACCTGTCATGCCCCCTGTTCTACAGAAGCTAAGTTACTAAAAGCCTTGAGCAGGGTGGTCCCAGGATGTTGGCAGGGGCTTTTAGTTTAAAGTTTATCCAGCTTCTAGGAAGGCCAAGATTTCCCAACAGGTACAGCGCTACCCATATATATATATATATATATATATATACAGTCATGGCCAAAAATATCGGCACCCCTGGTAAATATGATCAAAGAAGGCTGTAAAAATTAATCTGCATTGTTAATCCCTTTGATCTTTTATTTAAAAAAATTACAAAAATCTAACCTATGATATTTCCCCCCATTTTAAATTTGTATTATCCAATGAAAGGTTAGATTTTTGTGAATTTTTTAAATAAAAGATCAAAAGGATTAACAATGCAGATTAATTTTCACAGCCTTCTTTGATCATATTTACCAAGGGTGCCGATATTTTTGGCCATGACACTATATATATATGTCAATTAATGTATATATATATATACTATATATATGTCAATTGTCAATTCATCTTCTGGAAGAAAAAATAAAAATAAATAAATACAAGTGATTACAATGATACTGTTCCTCTGAGTAGTTATTGTTACACTTGTGGTGTGGACTTCCCTATTCTGTTAAGAATTAGAAAGCTTAATAAATCTATTCATTAATAAAACTGTTAAAAATATATTTATTGTCCTTGGTGTGATCGGCCCTTTTTAGTCAGTGTTTATGGCAATAGGAAAGAGTCAAATGGACTTCATGGAAGAGTAACAATGCAAAAACCACTGTACATAACACGGGGGGATGGGGGTGCGGACATTTACTTTTGGGAGTGTTTATTTAAATGGGCTAATAAAGGATATTTTCACTAACTCCACCCACCATTGCTCAGATAATTTACCTAACAGAAAGTAGCTCAGATAACTATGGATGCTTCTCAACCCCCTCTACAACTTGTCATCAACTTTGTGTTCGTACGACTTACAAGAAAAATTCAGATGAGAATGCTAATCCTCTATGGCTTGTCTCAAAGTTAGCCGTGAACTCATTTTTGAGGAATCTTTAATTACCGTAGACTGACTTGTCAATCATCCTGTCACAGATAACATCATTATACACATTCCACATTTTAGTTGTGAACTTGGTTTTAGGTAATTTTTCTTTACCGTAAAATGACTTGTCAATCATCCTTTCACAGTTAACATCCTCATATACAGTCCACATTTTATTTAATCAATTTAAAACACTACTATTAGTGTACTACTGGTACACTATATTCTAGTGTACCAGTCTGACTCATGTTATGAATTCATTCATGTAAAAATCTTGGAAATTTTATCAATTGTCCAAGAAGTCAGTATACACCAACCCTTTTTCTAGGTGAGACTTGGCATGAAAATGTTTGGAAACGCTCTGGTTACTAACGTAACCTCGGTTCCCTGAGATAAGGGAACAAGCGGCGTGTTGCTGACACATATGGGGAAACTCCTGTTTGCTCTGATACTGACACCTGATTTGTTCACGTTCGTGAAGCTGCACGAACCAATTGTGCTTCAACCCGTCAAAAGGGGCTCAAACTTAATGACTTGGTCGTTTCTGCCGATTGACTGGCCAGCCACGAGAGAATGATTCGGCATGATGGCTGCCACATATACTTTGAGTGTGGAAGGGGTGCGCCCCTTATCCAGCAGCTCTTGTAGAAAAGTTAGCACGTAAAACACGTCACAAGAGGACGGGTCCTCGTACCACACTGCACACCAGTCAGAGAAGACTGACCATTTAAGGGCATACAGACGTCTTGTAGACAGGGCTCTAGCCTCCACATTGGTATCAGTTACACTCACAGGGAGCTGCAAAGACTCCCGTCGAGGGGCCAACCATGAAGGCTCCACAGCTCTGGCTGGGAATGCCAATTGCCCTTTGCTTGTGAGAGAAGGTCCGTCTTAAGTGTTATCGGCCAGGGGGCTGCCAATAGCATCTGAATCAACTCGGGGAACCACCAAGAGGACCGAGCATCTTACTTCCCTGACCTGTCTGATGACCTGAGGAAGCAGGGCAGCTGGGGGAAGGCATACAGGCGAGCGCTGTGCCAATCGTGGGCCAGGGCATCTCGTTGTTTCGAAAAGTAAATTGGGCAGTGAATGAAAGCTGGCGTACGCAAAGTTTTTGTGCGTACGCAGAGTTGATACATGAGGCCCCAGATCTTTTGAACCATTTGGGGATGTAGTCTCCATTCTCCTGGAGCCACATTGCCCCTGGACAGCATGTTTACCCCTTGGTGCAGTCTGCCCGGCACATGAACTGCTCTCAGTGAGAGGAGTTTGCATTGTGCCCATAAAAGGAGGCATCGAGCCAACCTGTGAAGGGAGCATGACCTGAGACCGCCTTGGTGATTGATAAAGGCTACCACCGTCATTTTGTCCGAATGGACTAGAGTGCCCCCTTAATGCCAGCTGGAAAGTATTCAGGGCTAGAAAAACTGCCATCATCTCAAGGCAGTTGATGTGTAAGCATTGCTCCAGGTTTGACCAGGAGCCGAACGCCGGTCTGCCCTTGTACAGAGTTCCCCAATCTGAGTTGGAGGCATCTGTCGTGACCACCTTCCTTCTGGATGTCAGTCCCAACGTGACGCCTGATTGAAACAGGCGAGGAGATTTCCAAGGGGCCACAGCTCTGATGCAGCGGTGGGTTACCCTGAGATGAAAACGTCCTAGGTGCCATGCGCGGGATGGGACATGGGCTTTGAGCCAATACTGGGGCCGCATGTGAAGCAGGCCCAGAAGAAGCACAGAGGAAGCGGCCGACATGAGGCCGAGCGTCTTCTGGAAAGCCCTGAGGGGATGTGAAGTCCTCAGTTTGAATGATGCCGCTAGCCGCTGAACAGTCAGGGAGCATTCTGGCGTAATCCGTGTCTTCATTCAGACAGAATCAATAACTGTCCCCAGAAATACTACTTGGTGGCTGGGAGACAAAAAGCTCTTGGCTAAATTGATTCTCAACCCAAGCTGCTCCAGGTGGCTGAGAGCGATGAGTTCCCGTTCTGATTGAGCTAAAATCTGTGTCAGAGGGGAAAGAGCCACTTCTATGCACGTCATAAAAGTGCGTGGGGCCAGAGACATTCCAAATGGTAGGACTGTATATTGATAGTCCACTCCCTCGAATGCTAATCTCAAGAACGGTCTGTGATGGGGGGCTATCTGGATGTGTGCTATCTGGAGAGCGAACGCGAGACTTGTTCGAGGGAGTTCCGGCCTCAGTGAGAACTGACCCTCTCCTCTTCCTCTCTGCGTTTGGATCAGGACGGCTTCTGAGGCTCAGGGTCCAACGTCACTCTGGGGCAGGGACCTTGACACTTAGGAAACAGGTAGTGTTTTGCCATCTGGGGGCGCTGCTGAAGCCCAAGCTCAGATTTAGGCTGGGGCTGAGGTTGTGCTGGCTTGGGAGGCTACTGAGAGGATGGAGCCTTCTGGAGAACGTTCTCTCTTGGGAGAGACTGGTGAGTCTAGGAAGGTGACCTTGTCAGCGTCCCTGATCTCCATTAGATTTAGCCAAAGGTAGCGCTCCAGCACCACCAAGTTGGCCATGGCCTTGCAGATCGCATGCGCAGTAACCTTAGTAGTGCACAGAGCCAAGTCAGTCGCTGTGCACAGCTCTCTGAAGGCATCAGAACTCTGGCCGGATAAGTCCATGGTGTGGAGTAGTTTGGCCTGGAACACTTGGAGCACCGCCATTGTGTGAAGTGCTGAGCTAGCCTGGCCAGCCACTGAATAAGCCCTGTTCGCTAGGGCCTAGGTAATCCTGCAGGGCTTAGATGGGTGCAAACAGGCGAGTCGAGTCGTTGCAGGGAGAGTGAAGCACGCGGGACCTGTGCCGGCGTGAGTTCACTCGAGCCCGGTGTTTGAGCCTCGCTGCTCCGATGTTTCTTCCTCCCAAGGGAGAGAGGAAACGGGAGTGCAGGCCGGGGAGGACCGCCTTCGTGGAAGAAGGCAATACGCGAGAAGAGAAGGGTGAGACTCATGCTCTCGCAGTGAGAACATTCTGTCCTAGTGAGTGCAGCCTCGCCGTGGGCGCTGCATCATGCGGGGGTTCCCTGCACGAGACCACACTCGCGGCACGACAATTGCAACAACGTCGCTGGTAAATATGCTCCGAAATTTGCTCTAATACGCGCCGGATGGCCGCAGGGGAAGGCTTCTGGCTACTTCCGCTGCCTGTGGCTTCTTCTCACGGCGGCGAGTAGCAGACTTAGCTTCTTCCTTCTTTGGCTTCTTGCTTGCAGAGTGTTATGTCTAATGACGAATTAATTATTATTGATACAAAGAGTGTTGTTGGTGTTTGTATTTTTGCTCTCTTTCTCTCCCTTTCTCTCTCTCTATCTGTGTGTCTGTGCTTGATAGGCTAATGATGATCAGCTGCGCTCATCCACCTGTATGCGCTGTCCACACCCTGATTGGTGCATGTTTGCTGGCTTCTAGTACAAAATAGCAGAGAGAGCGTGGAGGAAGGAGAGAGACATCACGGTGTTTGAGGTTGTTCCGCTCTCCAAGCCCATGAGTGCTTATCGCGCTTGTTGTGCTCTTTGTTGGGTTGTCACAATGTTTCCTGAGTTGATGATTTCATTAATAATCAGTTAAGCTTTTGGGGAAGGTAGGGTGGAGGATACCCATACGTTTTCTCCTGTTTAATGGTTAGTTAGGGAGTGAGGGAAGCTATATGTTGTTTTGTTTATTTTCTTTAATGTATGGGTAATTTAATATCTTCCCCTTTTTAGGTAGAGGCATTGTTTTTTTGGATTTTCTTTTGTTCGGGCCCTCCTCCCGAGGTACTGTTCCTTTGTTTGTATTTACTGTTTTTTTTTGTATTAATGTTATTCTTTTTGAATTCCTTGATTGAGTTCAAATTAAAAGGCACCCAAGCCGTTTACAAACTCAAATCTGTGGTTGGTTGTGATTTGTGGGCCTGGAGAGCTGGAGATCCTCAAAATCTCTCCACTATTTATTGTTCGTTGTTCCCTATTTACCCCTAGACCAAAAGGGTAGGACGTAACAAGAGTCAGCGAGGAGATGATCTTCGTCACTGAAGGAGAAATTTGTGCAGCTACAAGAACGTGAACAAATCAGGCTTCAGTATCAGAGTAAACGGGAGTTTCCCCATAAATGTCAGCGATGCAACGGGAGAAACCATTCAAAAGGGAATCCCTGGCTTAAGGCCTGTTCATGCCAAGAACGATAAGTATTACGATAACTATAACAATATCTACATTAACGTCCACATCAACAGATTAAAAAGCATTCTGTTTATTCGAAGCATGCGCTACAGTTCTGTCATCTGCTGCTTAAAATGCTCAAGCTTTGAAGTTGGGTAGATTCTGATTGGCTGTCAACATTTTTATCATTCATTAGTTACAAATAAACTTCTGAAAGTGACTCCAATGATATCATTCCTCTGTGTTGTTATCGTTATAGTTGTGATGTGGACTTCCCTATGCAAGGCAAAAACCACTGCACATCACAAAGAGTAGTTCCTCTCATTTTTGCTACAAAGCATCTGGATGATTATTTGGGATAATATTTTATGGACAGATGAGTCAACTCATTATTTGACACTTGAATTATGCTATATACCAGACAATTCATAAGAATGTCCAAAATTATTCATAATAAATAATAGGTCGACGTTTGAATAGCTGAAAATATGTGGCTGTGATGGGGCAGGACCTGAAAAGAGACAGGTATGCCAAGATTCCTCAACAGAGATAAGCAAGGCTCATATCTGTAGTTTCCGTTAATGCTGCTAAGTGTTTTCCAATCAGGTTTATGGGGACATTTACTTTTGGTAGTGTCTATTTACACAGGCTAGATACTTAGATAATTTATTTAGTACAAAGTTGCTCAGATAAATTTACCTTAGTACAAATATCATATTACTTTTTTATAACGTTTACACTTAATAACTATTATATTAATGTTGATGCTTCAGTACATGCCATGACACTAAACGATTACCAAAAAAAGTAAGTTTTTAGACAGTTACCATGTTATTGTTATTGTTTTTTTTAAAGCAGTGTTATCCATGTGGTAATGATCCTTCAAGGTGCTTCAGAAATACCATGGTACTTTTTATTATCCATTTATCTTATGTCTCGTTATCTTCACTAGATGGCAGTAGCGGCGCAACAAATACGTTGTCATCTGAACTGAACAGCACCGAGGAAGAAGAAAACAGTCACAGGTCACCGGTATCCCGAGAAGTAGGAGGAGAAAGCCGGCTGAAGCTTTGCGTTTAGCTTTTACATTGACATATGATCTCGGTTAACATCTGAGATCTACCTTCATTATTTTTCTTTTGTTAAAACAGATCATCATGGCCAAGAAGAGAAGCGGAAACCGTGAGACAGAGAGCAGTCCGCTGGTAGAGCAGGAGCCGAGGCCCTCCAAACAAACTCCAGTCGTCAAAGGTAACTTAATTCTGACAGCGTGTCCTGATATCAGTCTCACACAGTTATTATGTAGCTTTTCACGATTATTCGGAGTCGGAATAATAGATATTCACTGAGAAATTATTGTTTGCGAAGACCAGAAAATCTGACAGCTGGAGCTTGAAGGTCCAGGACTAATGTAATATTGATTAACACTTCAGCTGAACGATCAAAGCTTTTGTCGATTATTAATAGATTCTGAAGTGTTGCTTACAATGGAAGAAATCAACACAATCTACAGCAAACCTTCATCTGAAATGGACCTAAATGTGACTATTTGGGTAGTCAAATGGAGTGAAGGATTGTGCAATGCAGTGATGATATCTGCTTCATTTGGTTCGCATTACTCATGCTTTCAGAATTCAACCTTTAAACTGAGCTTTTTGTTCAATGCCACATGAACAAGAGCTATTACATAGTCACATTATTAATAACGTTAGCTGCCAGTGGAAAAAAAGTTACAGTTGATAAGTTACAGTGCTTTTGAAATATACATGTTTTTTTCAAGTTTGTTCCAAAAAGGTATATGCAGTGTTGGGGAAAGTTACTTTTAAAAGTAATGCATTACAATATTGCATTACTCCATAAAAAAAGTAACTAATTAGGTTACTTACTTACTTTTTTATGGAAAGTAATGCGTTACTTTACTAGTTACTTGAAAAAAAGTAATCTGATTACGTAACTTGCGTTACTTGTAATATATTACCCCCAACACTGGGTATATGTATAAATTTAAAGTCATTCTAATATGTAAAATAAATATTGCTTTAAAATGTGAAAACTACTTATGAATGTTATTTACTTAATAAAATATATAATATTATATTGTTCTTTACATTTCAAAATGCCATTCTTAAACAAAAAAGCACATCCAAATACATCAATTCCTGTCATACATCACAGTTTTCTGTTAATATATGTTTCTTAATCCTTCCAAAATAATCTTGAGTAAATGCAATGTTAAAACAAATGCAAAAAAATGTATTTTTCCAGTACACAAAATTCATGGGTATATGTTGAAGTTGAAATCTTTCCAAAACAAGCTTAAGTGGAGAGTTGTATGTTTGTAGGATACTTTATTAATTTTGCTGTTGATACAAAATTTGTTTTGAATGTTTCATACTTTGTCCCAGTAGATATTAAACTGGCCAAAACATTTCAACATCATTTGTGACCTGTGACGTCACAGGACAAAGTAAAGTCACTGCATGTGATTTTTTTTCATTTAGGAGTCGGACTGAATTGGTCTGAGTGGTTCTCACTAAACTGAGAACGGTCTCTTTCTGATTCTGAGTGAACCGAGTATCTTTTAATACTGAATAGCAGAAATATCCACAAATTAAACCTTCTAGATTTATGCCTTGATTGTATGATAGTTTTTGTAAACGCCCATATGAAAAAGTTTTGGATTTAATGCAAAAAAAAGAAGAAGAAAAAACATCTTCAGCCTAATGATAATTTATATTAAATTAATTTTATTAATGTTTAATGTAAATGCCCTAAGTAAAGACCACAATGTCAATGACTTGTTCTTAAGGCTGTAAACCTCTTTGCACAGTAAAGAGCCACTCAGATTTTCCTGAGTTTAAACATTTAGTTATTTTTGTAAATCAGGTTGGTGTCAATAATGGGACTGAATTTACATACTGCTCCTTTAAGATGATGTCACATTATCATATGTGATTTTTGGCTTTGTAGTTCTCTGGCTCACCACAAACGAGAGCTCTCACGGGCCTGAATCTCCCTGAGGATTGTGAACAAGTGATGCAAATGTATGCAATGTGTTGCATGGGTGATGATAGAGGTTATTCATGATGTTTTTGAATTATTCCCTCAGGAGCCCAGTCATCAGGAGGAGCCTCTGCACGCGTGTCAATCCTCCTCCTCATCACTATCTTTGCCTGTTCGGCTTGTGTCATGTATCTGGTGTTCAGAAATTTCCCAGAACTGAGCGAGTAAGTCTACCTCCCCTTCTGACTGTAGGTTTGTGTACTGAACATAAAGGGTGTTTTGGTGACTCGACAAAGGTTTGACGTTTTTCTTCATGTCTTGCAGAGACGAGAGAGAAAAAATCAAAATTCCTAAAGACATGGATGATGCCAAGGCATTGGGCACAGTACTGTCCAAATACAAGGACACATATTACACCCAAGTGCTTTTAGCGTACTTCGCAACATACATCTTGTATCCTTTGTGCCATGATTAATCTTGATTTTTCAAGGCACAGATTGTCAATTTTATTGACCAGGTTTGACACTATATTGAAATTACCGCAGATGAAAACAAGGCTGTGAGGGATAAATTGACAGTCTTTACAACGGCATGCACTGTATAAAGGTCCTAGAAGATCATGTAATTTTCACAACTCTCACTTTCAAAACTGTTTTATGGAGTTTTTGTCTATTGATTTCAGCTGACAAAGCAACTGTACAATGTTGTTAAACAACAGTATAATCTATTGAACACATTGTACTTCTATCCCTCATAGCTTCATTTTCATTCCTCTCAAAAATTATATATGGCTCTACCCTAACTAAGGTATATGATTTGGATAACCCAGTATGAATGTTTTGTTTATGAATCGGACTGAATGGTGATGATCAGTAGTAGTTTAATCTTTAATAGGACACTAATAGTAACATACAATATATAGGAAAATGAATTTAACAAAAATACAAGTGGCACAATTCTGCTTTCCAAAATGTCTTTCCCCATAGACTTTCATTGTAAGTGCATTATTGTACACTTGTTGTTTGTGCGGACTGAGGGTTATTTTGTGTGGTAATTAACAGGGTACAGAAAAATTTTTACGGGTTAAATTAGACCCCTGCTGGCAGACAAATTGCTTGGAGTATCTGTTATTCATGTTTGTATAAGCTACATAACAAATTGGGCCCGGCTTTCTCTGTGTTTATTCACTATTGAGTTAAAGCTTTAACTAAGCCTTATTCAGCCTTCAGACGTTTGCCATTCCAGGCTCAATATTTCTCAGTATACTATCTGGTTATCTCTACCCTTTTCCATTAGCTCTCTTCCTGGTCTGTCTGGTAAGTTCCTTGTTTGTAGTCATTAGTCAAATTCATTTCAAAACAGTCTGTCTGCCAAACATGGTCTTCTAGTACGAAAAGTGACTTTTTGTTCTGTAAATATGTTGTTGTGTTTTATGGTTTACAGTGTTCAGGCCTTGGAGCGTCTTTTTGCTATATGTTGTCTTATATAGTCGGGAGGCCGATGGTGTACAAGTACCTCACAGAGAGAGCTCAGAAATGGTCACAACAGGTGACATTTTCATACAAATAGCTTTCAGTTTTGTATGTAAATTGACTGGCCATAACGTTGAGCCGATGTTGTTTAATGTCCTTGCAGGTGGACAAGCACAGAGAGCACCTCATTAATTACATCATTTTTTTGAGAATAACTCCTTTTCTTCCAAACTGGTTCATCAACATCACCTCACCGGTCATTAATGTGCCTCTGGGTGTCTTCTTCCTGGGCACCTTTCTTGGTAAGATTAATCCTCAAACAAGATCACTTTTACAAAGAAATATTCACAATAATACAAGTTTGTTGGTAATGCTGCAATCATATGTACAGTAATACAATGGAGTAACTAAAATTGCTTGAGGCCAAGTAATAAACACTCCTCACCAGCCGAGGTTCAGGCTGGTTTATTTACCTAAAAACATGAATTGATAGTTTTTGCCAGACCAGGGAATCTGCAGTATATTTAAGCTAAAATTTAAAACTTCTTAAGACCTGCAAAAATGAAATTAAAATGACTGTAAAAAGCACGATTTACAGTTCTTATACAGGTTTTCACAAAAACAAAAAGTTTTATACTTCACATTTCAGCCTTTAAACCATTTTGTTTTTTAGAAAATGGAGTCAAAATATATATTACCAATCAATTATTATATCAAATAACATATAAATATATGGTGCTGTTTAAATTGTTTAAATTTTTCTGATACATTTTCTTCTTGTCATTCCACCAGTTCACATTTATAACTCTGCGTATTTGTAGCGTACAAACATCGGTTGATATTCACATTGGTCTGAACAGAAACAGCAGACGGGCTTATTGAAAATTCATTCTCTGCCAGCAGGAGGCGCTTTTGGAACGGCAGAAATATAGCGGTTTCCCTGGTAATGGCTGAAAACAAAGCAGCTCAGCACCAGACTTTTGTGCAGCGCTCATGTTTATTCAATTAAATCACAGCCTTTCGAAGTTTAATTGTCAAATTTAGCCGTATCGCAATTATTGTCTTTCCGTCCCCAAATGTAAGACCTCCTGAAATCATAATTAAGACTTTCTTGTACCTTTTAAGCCTTTTCATGGCCTTAAATTTGATACAACTAAATTAAAGACTTTTTAAGGACCCGTCACCTTTCCTAATTTTTGAGAATGCCATTGTTTTTCACTCACTGAAAGTTTCATCTGTCTGTGCGCTGCTTTCTGCTCTCTTCACTGCATGCACAACCGCATGTCTGACCAAAGCAAGAGTTAACTGTAGTAGCAACCCGTAGCGCCGTAGGACCCAAACTGCTCTACTGAGCTGACTTTGATGTGCTTGATATAAATTCGATTTTGTTAGAAAATAGCGTCTGGCATGTATTTATTTCATTATGTCAAAAGGCTTCGCGGTCAGGATGGACGCATCTCGCTAGTCCACCAGTTGGCAACCCCTGTTCTATATATATATATATATATATATGTTAGTACTGTCAATTGATAAAAAAAAACAACTAATGAATTGCACATTTTTTCTAAAATTAATTGTGATTAATCACGATTAACCCCACCTAACATTAAAGTTTTTAAAAATACTTTTATATTGCAATAATTTCACATTCAATCTTCAAATTAATGTACAAACAACATAAAGACAGTATATTTTTAATATTTGTATGATGGCATATTTTTTTATGACTGAAGGCCAGTATGTATCACTGATATTAATACTATACTGATGTCTCTATGAAATTGTTTTCCCCCCTATTGACTAGCCACTCAACATAACAGTATAATTGAGAGCTATCAATTTTAACATTTATTAGACTACTTAAAATAACTTCTAATTTGTGAACTTAAAACAATCTTCACATAAACCCATTATAATAAATGTCATATTTAGCTACATGTGCCCTTCAGCAAGTAGGAAATATACCGAAATTGAATAAAATGATCAAACACTACATTTTAAATTAAATATAGATGAATCCTTAAAGCTATAAAAATTTATTTCCTCTTTTTTTCTTTTGTTGTTTGATTAACAGACATCACAGCAGCTGGGTTATTTGTTTTTTTTGGCTGCTATTATTTTAAGAGCTGCTGCTGCTGCTGAACATGACGCTGATCTGACACACATCTCTTTACCTATTCTGACCCACCTCAGGTCTTAAAGTCTCTACTAATGAGCTGAGGAGTTGAATCGGGTGTGTTAGAGGAGGGAGACAGTTCTGGGCTGCTCCAGGACAGTTTTGAAAACCACTGCATTTCAGAGACAAGTTCTTAAATGTGACTCATATATAACAAATACTTACATACATGCACAGTTTTAAGGCAGCTTTAATCGCCTTTTTGGTAACTTCATGACTTAACTGATGACATAACTACGACGTTGCATGCTTGTATAAGTAAATCATCTAATAGCTGTTATCTGATCTCTTCTGTAGGAGTGGCCCCTCCATCCTTCGTGGCGATAAACGCAGGGACGACGTTGTACAAACTGACCACAGCTGGCGAGGCCGTGTCCTGGAACTCTCTTCTCGTGTTGGGGGTTTTAGCCGTGGTCTCCATCCTGCCAGTCTGCTTTCAGAAGAAACTCCAGCAGAAACTTGAGTAGAGATCACCAACCCTGCTTGATTCAACTCAGGAATGATACTGGTCCTCTAAACTTCTCCTTGCTTTCTTCTCTTCTTTTATGCATGTATGACAATCCCTCGTTTCATCATATAACGGGCAGCCAGTGGCTGTCAGGACTGGCCTTCTATTGTTTAGACAGTACTTTCATGGGATGAAAAATTCTGTCAGCACTAATTCCCTCTAGCTTTAAGCAATATTTTCCACATCGATGTCTTCAGTGGATTTTCTATTTCTCAATATTTTCCACAAAACAGCAATGGTTTATGTGAGATACACTGGAAGAGACATATTTTCACTCCCTCTGAAGTTGCTGAGCTAAAATGGAAAGTGCCAACTTCAACCTTTTTTACTGCTGATTTAATATTCAAATGTGTTTGAGAATGAGGTATTACATGCATCAGAAAACTTTTGAGGGTGAGCTTTGTGGGTTTACTGCTTTTCTTTCTTATTTCTCATGCCAGCTGAGACTGCAGTAGGGATCTGAATGGACGGTCTCTTAACAGTGCCCTGTGTACTGCTGCTAACTGTAGATGATAGTGCTTAGCTGTTGTTATAGACTTATTTTTTCCCCAAAACTGATCAATATGGATGATGCCACATTAGTATTACAGATCAAGACTGTAGATTGCATATAGATAGGTTCTGCCTTAATATAACAAGTTACTTGAAGTAAAAGAAATGGAGCGACTATCCTGATGTCACGCATACTGAGCCATTAACACCTATTTTAGCATTTCAAACAATTTTTCATTCTTTACATTTGGATGCAGGTTTTTGAAGTAGTCAAAATGCCAAATTATTGATTTTTTTTTTAATGAAATAGTTTATAATTTAAGTTATATAATATTGTGTTTCACTTATATTTTTCTTTTTAGCCACGTGACAGAGGGAAGTATTAAATTCTGGAAATATAGGAGATTTGTAACTGTTACAGTTGGTTTCGTGGACCTAGTCGAGCCAATTCACTGTAAACCATTTTAAATTCAATCTGTCTATTTAATGGAATAGTTCACCCCAAAAAAATTAAATTAGCTGGAACTTCACGCACCCTCAGGCCATCAAAGATGTAGATGAGTTTGTTTCTTTATCTGAGCAGATTTGGAGAAATGTATCATTACATCACTTGCTCACCAATGGATCCTCTGCAGTGAATGGGTGCCGTCAGAATGAGAGTCCAAACAGCTGATAAAAACATCACAATAATCTGAAAGGAATCCATACGACTCCAGTCCATCAATTAATATATTGTGGTGGGAAAAGCTGCATGTTTATAAGAAACAAATCCACCATTAAGACATTTTTAATTTCAATCTGTTGCTTCCGGCTAAAATGATATTTTAGTCACTCTATCCATGATATTGCTTTTTTCGGTGAAAAAGTTGTCTTGTCTGAATTGAGAGAGAAATATGCACAGATGTGATGTTTTTATCAGCTGTTTGGACTCTCATTCTGACGGCCCCCATTCACTGCAGAGGATCCATTAGTAAGCGAGTGATGCTAAACTTCTCCAAATCTGTTCCAATGAAGAAACAAACTCATCTACATCTTGGATGGCCTGAGGGTAAGTAATTTTTATTTGTGGGTGAACTATTCATTTAATTGACGCAACTCAGTGGGACTTTATGCAGTTAAACTCTCTGCAGTTAAATTTGCCTTTCAGTAAAACAAATCAGTCTTAAAAAATGACTTGCATTTTGTCTAATAGCTACAATACTGTTTCCTGTTTTTTTTCTGAATATAATAGTCATTAAACCTTCAATATACTCGTTTCCTGACTGCGTTAGTTTTATGTTGGGAAAGAAATCAACAATATGTGCAAGGGGATAAATAAACCATTTGCACTGAAATTTCTCTTACTTGGAAGGGTGTGATGAGGGACGGTTCTTATTCCAGATATCATTACCCTGTTACCTCATTTGAATTGTTCTCTCATGTTGCGTTGTTATATTTGCAGTTTTTATCTGAATGTCAAACCTAACATTTCGTTTTTGTCATCTGTAAATGTCTAAATGTTCCCAGTAGCTCTTGATGTTACATGGCACTAAACAGAGAGAGAGCGGATGTGGCTGAGTTATTCGGTTGTTCTGCAACAGTTTCAAGCCTCAGCAAGCTGTATTTGTTCATTTGTTATGATGAGGAGTAGTGAGTTGATATACCCTCTCTGACCAATTTATAATTTACCAAGTTGTACTCATCCTGATTTTTCTCTAGCAAATTTTTACAGAACTCTTATCAATAAATTAAGGTTACTGATTACAGTATTATGTAAGATTTAATTGACAATGTATTGTCGTGTCCTGTATTTTTAAAAATCTATTCATTCATGTCTGTCCATCTTCTTGAAACATAATATATTTATGATGACATGATTAAATACATGAGTAACATTTGCCTCTTCTGAATTTGTCTCTTCTTCATTTTAACTGAATCACAGTGTGTGTGTGTTAGGCCATCTTATGCCATCTTGAAATGAAGGCTGTTTTAAATGAAGTAACCATAAAAGAAACCATATGTATCTGCTAGCAATTTACTTAAATCAAGATATGAATTTACTTAAAGAGCTCTCATAATGTGTTTTTTTTTCTTGTGATTATTGTAATAATGTAAATAGACCACGCCATGTAGTGTAGACCCTTTGACAAGTTATTTTAAGACGTAATTATTATAATTATGCATTTTTATAGTTCTATATATAGTGACTCACACTTAAGAATTAATTAAATTACACACACACACACACACACACATATATACAGTATCTCACAAAAGGGAGTACACCCCTCACTTTTCAGCAACCATTTTAGTATATCTTCTCAAAGGACAATACTATAGAAATGAAACTTGGATATGTTTTAGAGTAGTCAATGTGCTGCTTGTATAGCAGTAGAGATTTACTGTCCTCTGAAAATAACTCAGTTTTTATATTTTATATATTTAAAGCGAGTTTTTGGGCAGTGTAGAGTAGTGCTTGTTGTTTGTCATTTCTCCGATCACAAATGCAGACATGGTTTTATGTTTACACGGCGTGATGCAACGCAACGTATAAAAACACAGTATAAGTCATTATAAACCCATAATTATGTCCCCACTGGATGCAAGGAATGCCTCGTTTATAATGGGTTTTCATGTTTTTGAATCATCGCTCCGAGTCCGGCCTGACATGGCATCATCACAATATGGTGAGGGGCGTAACATTTCCGTCACACG
This sequence comes from Sinocyclocheilus rhinocerous, assembly GCF_001515625.1. NCBI lineage: Eukaryota > Metazoa > Chordata > Actinopteri > Cypriniformes > Cyprinidae > Sinocyclocheilus > Sinocyclocheilus rhinocerous. The sequence goes on along the minus strand of NW_015664312.1, from coordinate 682,351 downwards.
CTT
>NW_015664312.1:678868-682285 GCF_001515625.1 Sinocyclocheilus rhinocerous | reverse complement strand
TTACTGTCCTCTGAAAATAACTCAACATACAGCCATTATTGTCAAAATAGCTGGCAACAAAAGTGAGTATACCCTAAGTGATAACAGCTGTATGTCATTTTACAGTATGTGGAAAATAATGTGTTTTTTAACCTTAAACCGCATAAACACATTTCATTACACCAAATACACAAAATACTGTTCTTTTTAGCAGCATCATATGACCCCTTTAAAGTCTGAATAAATATGTTATATATCAAAAGCAAAACCACTTAAAAATCACATTTTAATTTATTTGGCATTCAAAAAGTAATTGAAAAAGTGACAAATAACTGATGTCCCCAGTACTGCTGTCATATTACCATCATACCAAACGTTTTTCATTTTAGAGATTTAAAAAAGATTAATAAATTGAATGAATGAATGAATGTACATAAGATCACTTTTCTGCCAGGACAGCCAAGTTGAAAATTATAATTGTTAAGAATAACGACATTTGTCTCGATCTGAGACATTATCTTAATTGTTTACATAATTCGTAATTCATTTATTTTTAGAACTTCGGTTAAGTTAATTGACTGCTTGTGTTGGTTAAGTCCAAGGCTCATCCAATTTTATTCAAAAAGGAAAAATGTCATTACCATCACGCACAATATATCATTATTGCACATTATACCAAAATCCAACTGAAGGCTGATCAATGCCATCATGTGCTTTATTTCAGGAGACACAAAGTTATATGCGTGTGATTTCCAAATGCATCACCAGAGGGCAACATCAAACAACACATTTCGATGCTGCTACGATTTATTATGACAAATTCTTAAAACCGCAGACCTATGACGTTATTTAAAGTTAATTGTTGGTTGACGACTTACTATGTGACTTGACTTCCATTGATGTTAAACAAGCGATTATGTATTCGCAGCGGAAGTGTGATGCGGCGGCGTTCGTTCGGTCTCCGGCGAAGATGCTTCGGGGCTTAACGCATAACGGCATTCCGAGCAGAGCGACGCGCGTGCGCACCAGCGAGCGCTGAGGACGGACAACAGCTGTACCGGAGGCCACAATGCTCACCCAGACCTTGTAATTTCCCCACTTATAAATGTTAAAGTCTGAATAAATATGTTATATATCAAAAGCAAAACAACTTAAACATCACATTTTAATTTATTTGGCATTCAAAAAATTATTGAAAAAGTGACAAATAACTGATGTCCCCAGTACTGCTGTCATTACCATCATACCAAACGTTTTTCATTTTAGAGATTTAAAAAAGATTAATAAATTGAATGAATGAATGAATGAATGTACATAAGATCACTTTTCTGCCAGGACAGCCAAGTAACAAGTTGAAAATTATAATTGTTAAGAATAACGACATTTGTCTCGATCTGAGACAGTATCTTAATTGTTTACATAATTCGTAATTCATTTATTTTTAGAACTTCGGTTAAGTTAATTGACTGCTTGTGTTGTCAAGGCTCATCCAATTTTATTCAAAAAGGAAAAATGTCATTACCATCACGCACAATATCTATATCATTATTGCACATTATACCAAAATCCAACTGAAGGCTGATCAATGCCATCATGTGCTTTATTTCAGGAGACACAAAGTTACATGCGTGTGATTTCCAAATGCATCACCAGAGGGCAACATCAAACAACACATTTCTATGCTGCTACGATTTATTATGACACATTCTTAAAGCCGCAGACCTATGACGTTATTTAAAGTTAATTGTTGGTTGACGACTTACTATGTGACTTGACTTCCATTGATGTTAAACAAGCGATTATGTATTCGCAGCGGAAGTGTGATGCGGCGGCGTTCGTTCGGTCTCCGGCGAAGATGCTTCGGGGCTTAACGCATAACGGCATTCCGAGCAGAGCGACGCGCGTGCGCACCAGCGAGCGCTGAGGACGGACAACAGCTGTACCGGAGGCCACAATGCGACTGGCGCTCTGGGCTCCTGCCTTGGTCCGCATCGGCAATGGCTGCGCAGAGTGATCCAGAGAGCTCGTACTATGCGCTCCTCTAGACCCACACACAGAAGAGCACAAGCGGAGCCGTCTCAAAATGAGCACCGGATTCAGCTCGAGCTCCTGCCGCTTCGCGGATTATTTCGTGACCTGCGGTCTGGACACCGAGAGCGGCTTAGAACCAGACGAGCTGTCCGGTAAGACCCGGTCAAGACCGAGGCTGTTTAGGACTCTGATTTCGACAGATCTATGTGGTTTTATATATGCTTATAATTTTTTAGTTATGTGATTTATCAATCATTGTGCTACAATAAATAGTGAGTAGCCTACTGTAATGATAACACCAACAAAACAGCTGAAAATACGCGAAAATGTATTTTCAGTATGGTGGACGTGCTTAATATTCAACACATGAGTGTTGAGATTTATGTTATTATATTATATTCACAGACACTGGACGTGCAAACAAAAATAGTTAGTTGACCTTACAGGACCCTTTGATTTGTCTTAAAGGAAATCTGTCAACATTTTACTGACTTTTATCGGGAAAAGCGTATTCAAATTAATTAAACCCAGCAGAAGATAAAGCATATGTCATTTAAATAGCTCCTCCATTTATATCCTCTATACAAGCATAAACCATAAAACATAACCCAAAGCAGGGAGACTGACATTATTTACTTATAATGACTGAGGATCAGTAGCAGTGAAAGTCATATAATAAATCTATATTCTGTAATAGTCTTCATATAATCAAGTGATTTAATTTATATTTGTGTTGACTTCACGTGCACAGCAGGATTGATTCCTTCATAAACAGTTTATGTTCAGCATTAATCAAAACAAGGTTTTATTATTATATTATTCCAACCTAACATCTTATTGATCTACTCCTTCATCTCCAGCATTCACTCACTGTAATTAGACATAAAATAGTTGTCTAAATATCCTAAATATATTTAAACACGTTTACTCCGGCTGTACCGTGTTTTAGTGTTTGCAGTGGATCATTTACTGTATTGTCTCATCTAAAAGGCTCTTTGAACCAGCACGTGAAGTCTTGTTGGGTAAGAGTGCAGATTTCCTGTGGTTTCAGGCTTCCTCAACTTGCATTTTCTGTTTTGGTAGATTTCCACTGCTGTAATCAGAGCCTCGGTTTCCTCTCAAATGTTCATGGATTTTTGTGAAAAAGGCTGTTTCATTTCACAAGGATTCTGTTGCATCAGAGTCAGTAGTGTGCTGCTCTGTGAACTGCACCCGTGGTGTTTTAAATCATATGTAAAAGGTGAAACACTGAATCTGCCACAGCATTTTGTCATTTTAAGTTCCAGGAAATTCTATTTATGGATGCAGAGCACAACAAGGGTAGTTTATGTTGGTCAGGATTGGGCCAGTGCTTTGGATTTGTTCTTGGCTTACCAATTTTTCACTTGCCCCTCCACAAAAAAAAAA
>NW_015664312.1:667039-678842 GCF_001515625.1 Sinocyclocheilus rhinocerous | reverse complement strand
TATATGTATGTATGTATGTATGTATGTATGTATGTATGTGTGTGTGTGTGTGTGTGTAAATAATATGTAAATATTTAAATGTGCACCCAGTATATACAATTTAAATTTTTATAAATTTGATATTTTTTTAAAGTTATAAAATAAAATTATAAAATACAATTCTCTATTTGTAAAATACAATCCTACCTGTTCTAACTGGTGTTTTCCAGACTGTCACAAATCATAATATTGGCACATAATTAGTGACATTTAAAGCAGCAGAATGTTCAATGTTCAGTGCATAACAGAAAACCAAAAGTTAAAGTTTGCATTTGCAATGCCTAAAACACTTGTACATGGTCGCCATGTGCAAGATAACAAGTAAGACAATGCTCTCACACTGGCCTCGGGCCATTGATTTATCCTTATCCTTGTGAATTTTGTTAGAGAGTATGATTATACTGTTATATGTGTGTTGTGCGACTTTGAGTCTTAGAGCAGCTTGCAATCACTCATGTCTGTTGAGGGTGGAATACATTGATGAGCAATAAATGATACATTTAGTAAAGTGACTGGTGTCCACCATGACGTGCCCCCTGGGGAAGAGCCCGATCAATGGAGCGTGTCCCACACGTACCCTAAGACAAAGAGAGGTCACTGAGATTCTCTGCAGTGAACAAAAAGCCATCAATTCCTAAAGCAGCATCCAGTCACATTGTTGTAGCAAGATTTTAGTGACTCCATACCGTTTTTTGTTGTTGCTTTTTTTAAAAAGGAGATTTAGAATTTCAAAGATTTCGTTGTTTTAAAATGTCATTTAAAATGTTTTAACATGTCACTGTTTTAAGCACGTGATTGGGTAACATTCTTTGAGTCTGTGTTGGCCTAGTTAGCTGGGGGACTGAAAGTGCTAACATGCTGTTTTTAGAGGAAACGAGTCAGTCAGATTTTTTCTTTGTCATGCATTTGCAATGTTAACGATCTTTTTAATGAATTCACACTCAGTAGTTTTTGATCATTGTTGTCAGTTTGCTGTTTTTGTTTTGTTTTTTTCTTTTGTTTTTTTGGTTGAAACCTTTACCAAAAAAGATACTGTAGGAGAACCATGTTACAATGATGCTATCAAATGGTAATAAAATTATACTTTTGACATTTTTTGCAACACAAATAAATAAATATATTTATGTATTATATGAAAAAAAAATTTTTTATTACATGTTGCTTATTTACAAATAAAAGTTACACTTTATAATAATTCTTTAAAGCAGCAAGATAGATAGATAGATAGATAGATTCTGATATAGACACTTGAGAAAAGTGCTCCGCATAGCCATGTGAGTGTCCCGTGATCCTTTCCGATACGCTCTTCCCATTGGCGATGGGAATGCTGTGCATTGCTGAAGTGTTAGCAAATCTCTTGGCAAAGAGACAGAAAATAAGAGCCATTGTCATTCCTTGCATATCGCTGTTGGGCCAGACAGTTGGGCTTGATTTAGCAGTAATGAAAAACATCCATTAGACCGTTGAAAGTGGGTCACAATTGCACTCGAGCATGTTTAAGAACACCTCAGTTTTCCAGTGATAGCCTGATATGTTGCCCTCCTTAAATTTGAGGTTAAATGAGGACAAAACAGAATGAATATTTGTCCTAGGTCGGAAAAAACCTTACTAATATGTATCTTTAACTAGCTAAGTTATCGTATGACCAACCACCCAGCTAACAATTTTTGGTTCCCAGAACGTTCCCGGAACGTTAGTTTTTGGTTCCCATAACGTTCCCAGAACAATATTTTTTATGGTTTGTTTTTGGTTAGCCAGGAAAGTTTTCTTAACGTTCCCAGAACGTTAGTTTTTGCTTCCCTGAACATTAGTTTTTGGTTCCCGTTTGGTTATTTTTTTGGGAACCAAATACTAATGTTAGGGGAACGTTCTTTTTAGGTTATATTTTTTGTAACCGTAGAATAACGTTCCCAGAACGTTGCATGGTGGTTATTTTTAAATAACCTAAAAATAACTTATAGACAAAATTTTTTAATGGTTATTTTTAGATTATTTTTTTGTAACCATAAAATAACGTTCCCAGAACGTTGCAGGGTAATATGAGTAATATGTTTGTGAATCACTAGTAATATTTTTTTGTGCAGCCTTATAGGACAACTTAATAGAAATTTATGTTATCTTGTCATTTTTTGTGGCACACTTTTTCTCTCATCACGTTCAATTCTCACAGCAAGCTCACAGATCGGGTAAAATATCTATTCTGCCTTTGTACTTGAGATTCAGAAAACCAGTGGAGAAAAAACTGAACAGATTTTTTTTAAAATAACTGTGTAAAATAACTGTTAATTTCATCTAATTTCCTACTGGGACTGTTTTAAGGGACACATCTAATCATGTCCTGTAAGAAGCCCTTTCTGTGAGGTTTTGTGTTTATGGCCTTAAGAAACTCTTGATTTTACGATCCTCCCACTTCCTGTACCCTTTAGTATGTTACCATAGACGGACGTCCCTCTGTTACTTAAACATCACCATTGCTAACGTGCTTTTACTTAACTGATTTTTCTTTGTTTGTTCCCTTATTCCCTTGTTCTCAAAGTACACTTTAGCATACTTTTAAAAAGAGTGCAAGTACAGAAGTACAGAAATAATGTACCTCTGTTCAGCGTGCAGTATCACGTGTCTAAACAAATAGCATGTGCTTTCAGTGATTTCAACCACTAGAGGCCGCTCTCGTACTGTATAATGACAGCAGACCCTTCTCAGCTATTCCAGCAACGGACGCAACCCGGAAAACTATCGGCATGGATTTTTGCCGATAACCGATAGTTCCAGCAAAAAACTATCGGTGCCGATTAATCGGCAAAACCGATACATCGGTCAACCTCTAATACGTACAGCCAAATACACAAGTATACTTCATTTAAAAGCTTGTGCGAACACAGGTGCTTGACACATGCATGTGGTTGTTGTTGTTTCTTGTTGCAGTAATTAGCTTGTTACTGGTAAATCGACAGGCATGGGTTGTAAACTGCATTTTCAAAATACCGTGGCAACATCTATACAAAATGATACAATGTTGTTGTTGTTGTTGTACATATCATGGCAGTTCGGAATTGAAATGTCCGGTAAGTGGCACTAAAAGGTTAATGCTTTATCATGTTTGAAAACAATGTATCACTTACACTAAACCCTACCATAGACTTAACCGATAGTGTTAACAAAAGAAAACATAACATAACACGCTTGCTGAATCAACCATGCAGCTTGCTTCTACAATTTGTTGAACTTTTATTATGACATCTCGTTTCACTGGATTCGTACCCATTCACTCTTCTTTGCAAGTGCGGTGGTGTACCAGGTGCGCTACCAAGCAAGTTTACTACATTAGAAAAGCCATACATATAGAGCTGGTTATGTGATGGAAATGTGAAAATGTATTAGTTTACAAATGCACAATGGTAAAAGTGTTTGGAGATCTTAACATAATAATGTGCAAGGAACTGTGTAAAAATACATTTTTATTAATCTATAGTCTGCCCCTGCATTTTTGTGTAAAAATGAATAAAGTTGTTGGTGTTTTACAGTAACTAGTGTTAATTTCAGCTGGAAATTCATTGTAATTTTTTTCCCCAATGAGAATATGTTGGTTTATTTCGTAGTATTGCTATTTGTTATATGCTACTCCTCAACACTGTATCTTGTGCATAGATGTCAAACCACAAAAACATAACAACGTTTTTTATAGACACTTTCAATACTTTGAAATGTCAAAGAAATCCCTTTAGCAACTACTCAAACAAGGAAGTTATTAAAAACTTACTTTAATTGTAACCAAGATGAAACCAAGGGGGCATCAAAACACATAACACATACATTCATAGAGTGTAAAAACTGTATGTGTGAAGAAGGCATTGAATGTTTGCACATTCTCAGAGTCAGACTGTGCATAAATATTGTAAAAAAAAAAAAAAGAAGAAGAAGCACATCTTCTGTAATGTCACTGATCAAATGAATGCTGGTAATTGGGGCTGCAGCAGAAAAACTAACATTTACTTATCTTCCCCACATAACCTTAGATTACCTGCGATATCCATATTCATATTATTATAATTTTTTTATTAGCTTTCTCATCCTCTGTCCTGTTGTTTTTGCATAAAACAGCAGTAGTTCCAGAATGCTGCAAAGTTGGTGACAAAACCCTCTTTTATTCCCAATGACAGGGCACAGGGTGAGGGCTTCATTAGCATATGCATGAGAGGCCCTGCTGGTAGAGCATTTTGATTGGCTGGCTCAAAGCCTGGGTGTACCGTCAGGCCCTCGGTACACTGAGGACAGGCATCTGGGCTGGACACACACTCGCACTCATGCAGAGATAAACACTGTCCCCCAGGGGTTCCCATGCACCCCCGTCTCTTGAGCACTTTCTCAATGACATCACTATGAAAGAGTGCTCCTTTGAGCTTCTTGGACTCTGATTAGTCATTAATCTGCCATGCATGATAAAGACGTTTTAAGAGCGGCATTATTGGATCCTTTTTAAAGGGTTAGTTCACCCAAAAATTATTCTGTCATTAATTACTCACCCTCATGTCGTTCCAAACCCATAAGACCTTCGTTCATCTTCGGAACACAAATTAAGATATTTTTGATGGAATCTGAGAGCTGTCTGACCCTGCATAGACAGCAACGCAACTGAAATGTTCCCAAGTCCAGAAACGTAGCAAGGAGATAGGTAAAATAATCCATGTGACATCAGTTTTTGGGTGAACTAACCCTTTAAGCTTCCTGCTGCATTGAGAACACAATAACAAAACATGCATGTAAAGCCCACTTCCTGTTTGAAGATCCACTTTCTGTGATTGAATATCCTGTACGTTCCTAAATGGGCTTAACTCTATCTAGCATGCACAATTTAAAGATGTGCGCTTAATTAAAGCCATTTTAAAGCAGTCCAGCCCTAGCCATTTCATAGTACACCTTGTAATTACAGAAATTAGCTACAATTGTCTTTAACCATGTATGTAGTCTGTTTGTTCCTGTGTAAAAGTGAGCTCATGTCTTTCTTCCTGTTGGAGCAGAGGAACACAGCATTCTTAGCCTGCTGGTTTTAACCACGCTATGTTGCTGAAGTGTTGGAAGCGTGTTCACCTATGATTCTCCACTGTTCCAATGGTCTTGTTTCATTCTCCAATAAAATACCCCTACTACACCTGTACACCACAACCTATGGTGCTTTTAGGAACAGTTAAAGGCATAGTTTACCCACAAATGAAAATTCTGTCATTTACTTACCTTATTCCAAGTCTTTTGAACTTTTTTTTTTTATTCTGTGGAATACCAAATAGAGAAAATGATGCCTTGCACACCTAAATCATTCATATGAGCTTCGAATAAAAGTCCAGTAGCCTATAAACCTAGAAAAATGCCACACACTACTCAAACTTGCATCATTACAAATGTTTATTAGCTTAGCAACATTTTGTTCAATCAGCCATCCTCAGGCTCTTCTGTGAAATACAAAATAAGAGTTTTTGAAAAAAAAAAAAAAATTTAAATACAGTGACATTCAGTGGTGTCCAGTGTGGTTTGGACCACAACGTCCTTAAAATATCTTTCTCATACAGTTTTGTAACGATGTAAATGATGACACAATTGTAATTTTTGGGTGAACTATACCTTTAAACAGTCGTGAATCCCAAAAACCGAAGTTGCCTGAAAAGAAAAACAATGATAGCAAGCATGCTGTTCGATGTAAATCTCTGTAATCTGGTCCAAATGGTACATTTGAGGTCGAGTGTCTTGGCCAAAATATTATATCATGATATGACATAATAATTAAATTTCACAATAACAATATACAAAAAATATAGTTATTATCAAATGGTACATTTGAGGTCGAGTGTCTTGGCCAAAATATTATATCATGATATGACTAATTAAATTTCACAATAACAATATACAAAAAATATAGTTATTTTTCTGGAAATAAGGCAATAAAAAGAAAAATGCATATAAATACCAGTTGTGCAATGTTTGTGCTGAATATGAATGATTCCTCAAAATTGAGGAGAGATGAGCTGTTTCTTTTTAGTCAGTCTGACTTACGATTTCAGACGTGTGCTAGTAAGCAACCACTCAGAATGCCTTTGCAACCACCATGGTAAAAACTAACCAGCAACATGGTATAAACCAATTAGAACGCCTTAGCAACTGTGACACAAAGGCCGCATTTACATTACATGGTTCAAGTGACCCAATTCCAATTCTTTCCTCCCATGTGGCACAGATCGGATATGACCCACGAACACGTAAGTGGGAAAAAGCACATGGATACTGATATTCTCAGAACGGTTTCAGGCCTCATTCATATGTGGAAATAAATCTCATATGAATTGGATACATGCATTTGCTTCTGCCATGTAAACGGACAGATTGGATATTCCCCTGTCAATGCGAGTCGTATGTCATTGAAAAAGCGATGGTGGCCAATGACGTCAACGTGGCCAAGTCTGTAGTTTTCCCGCAGAATTGGGCTATTTTTACTCTGTTGCCGTGGGTTGATTTTCAGTCCGCGGGTTAAAGTGATCTCTCCACCTCCCCGTGGAATGCCTGAAAAAACATGGAAAAGATGCCTTTGGGCTAGTTTTGATTAGAAATTGGGCTGTTTCGCAGACCTGGCAACCCTGTTTTTTGGTCAGTACGTCTAACTTGTTTTGTTTTACCAAGTGTATAGTATAAATGCAGATATGGATCACTTTTGAAAGAAGATGTAAGCTGGTCGTCAAAAAAATCGGGTATAGTCAACAAATCGGAATTGGGCATCAAGATCTGCAGTGTAAATGCAGCCAAAGTGACACTGTAATTGTTCCATATTTTCTAATATAAGATGATGCTACATTAAGTAACTGAGTGTTTCCATTTGTTGAAATAAAGGATAAGCCAATATTTCATTGTAGTTAATGAGTAAAATAGGAGAATAGGTTAAGAAAAACATCTGCAAGACATTGCATATTACCCTAAACTTACATAATGGTAACAAATGGGTGGATTTGGAGCACAGCGAGCAGAAAGCAATGAAACATCAAGGGAAATAGACAAGAGGCCGCTTAGGTTTGGTTTGGACTTGGTGAACTTTTAAAGGTCCCATATTGTACACCTTTCTGGAGTTTTATTTTAGGTTTTGATGTCCTTAAGAATATATATTTGCGGTATAAGTACCAAAAACCATCTCAATATATTTTTACAGCTCCTCTCTCAGGAGCTCTGCTGAGAACAGGTAGATTTTGGCCTGTCTAATTAATATTCATGAGCCTCTCTTCTGATTGGCCTGTTGTTTTCTGAGTGACGCACGGCCAGGCCAACCACAGGTAACTAGGGTCAGCCGACGTCACAGCGCTAGCTGGAGGAAGCAAAACAAAGGGGAAACTGGAGGCGGCCCATTCAAACCAGCGCAGATTCGGCTACATAAGGAGCTTAAAATATCATCTTGTTGTGATGTTGGGTACCAGAATCGATGTAATACAGCCTCAAATTAGAAAAGTGGACTGACTGTTTTGAAACTTATATGGTAGTTAAATAACCCCTAGACCTCAGTTATCGTGAAAAAAGCCAGGAAATTTCAGTTTTGACAATATGGGACCTTTATGCGGGGGATAATTTTGACAGGAAAACGTCATCTGCCATCTGTTACTCCTCTTCTCTGAAATTCATTTGCTCTCTTTGTGCCCCTTTCTTTGCTCACACATAGATGTAGGCTAACCACGATCTCTCTCTGTCTGGGCTCCACATTCATCTGACGGCATCACGCTGCAAGGATCAACATTGTGTCATCACATCAATTACCAGTTACTCATTAGCAGAGGCGTACATGCCTCACTTCACAAAATATCAAATGCATAATCAATCTGTCATTTCTCATTCTTAAATTCCCAGGTTTAGGGGTTCTTTTCAATATTTTCCTGCAGCTGTGTGAATTAGTAGTCAAAGCTCTATGCCTTTGAAATCATGCTATCGGGAACTGCTAGTACTTCAGGGCCCGTCACTGCAAATTTACAAGTACTTTAGAACTCTGAAAAGCACTCTGATATGTACGTTTTTAGAGAACAGTTTATTGATCCTTTACACAAAATTCTAAAGTTTGCATATTTGATATCAGGCTTTTATGGCTCATGTAGTGTTATATGAGAATGTAGAGCTCATACTTGAGGATGAAAAAAAAACACTTGTTTTTTTTTTTTTGGTGAATTTGGTGCAGTTGCTGATATTTTTATGGCCAAAAAGTAAGATGAAGTTCTTACGGCTTGTAATGTAAACAGTGCTACCCAGGTTTGAAATATACTTGCGGTGGTAGCTGAGTGGAAATCCTCAGCCTTTTGCACGCTCAAGTTCATTATTTTAAATGTAGACTCGTGTCAAGCGCACTCAAATAGAGATCGAAAGCTCAGTCAAGATGGACAAACAGCTGGTCATAGCTGTACAGGTTTTTAATTTATTATTTGTCATGTCCATAAATATATCTAGTAGTAGAGTTAATGCAAAGACTGGAAATCCATTTATCCGTAGCTGAAATTTCTTTTGAATTTCTTTTGAAATTTTTAGACACGACATGTGAACGGCCTCTAAATCGATTGCAGATGGTTTCATCATCTCAGATAAAAAAAGTATAAGAGGATAAAAATAAAGAAAATGCAAAACTGTGTTACCAGATATACTTGGGCGACCAGGTAAAGTCTATGTGTGGGAAGCACTGGTAAATCAATGTGATCTTTATAAAATGCATATAAATTTCAGTTTTCACCTTAAATCTGCCAGTAATATGTCTTTGGAAGATTATATTTAAATGCTTAGTTTTATGATCAAAGCTCTGTAGTTTTTTTTTCTTATAATGCAGTACAGTTCAATGATAATTGAGAGATGAACAAATAAACGTTCCTCAAAAGCCTGATGATACTCATATTTTAAAATGGTTTTTCTAAAAAAATTATGTACGGAATCGGATAATCAAGTAATCCTTGCTTCAGTCCAGTAAGTATTCGTCTTGAAATATTACTAACAAAATAAACTTTATTACGTTTACTTTATAAAACTCATTAGAGATTTCCCAGCAAGAAGACGTGTACCAGAGTTTTACTAAAAGGCCTTTTACTTGCTAAAAAAGTATGAACTATCAATCAGATGACAGAAGGCATGTTGTAGATTGCGTACAACAGGTTTTTCAGCAAAGTTTTGATCAAGCTGATAATTTAGAGGCCTTAGAAATTTGCCTGTCAAATGTGGTCCAGAAGGCTTTATAGGGTTCATTTTGTTCTTTCCTGTCTAAAGTGGGCATCACTAATGAGCTCTCCTCCTCCGCAGAGCTCATGCATTCACGTCAGACCTGTAGCCTCTGGCTGTTCTCTGGCCAACAGACGCAAAGCTTTCAGCCACCACACAGAAGTACTTTATAAGATAAGGTTTATCTCTTGCTCTTAGCCTAGAAACATAGAAACAGTTTGGATACTAAAAGGAATCCTTTTTACAGTCAAGCTTTTTCTTACATTTATATCAAATTGAGGGCTTTTTTTTGTTAAAAGAAACCAATAGTTAAAGCCTCCATGAATATCACCATATTCATAAATAATGTCAGTCACCATATGTTGCATAAAACTAGCAAATGCAACAATCCAATGATCAAGTCCCACCCATTTAATTTCATTCAAGAAACCGTTTTACTTTGATATACATCACAAAGGAAGAAAACTTCCATTCCATGCAGACTTTAACATATATTTATTTAATATTGATAGAGTTGGTAAAATTACTATGTGGCTGACAGAAAAAAATTGGATTAAATATAGCTTGTAATAGCCAAAATATACATTGTGAGTGTTTCCAATGTATAGGATTTTATGGTTTGTTGAACCATTTATTTTAATGTGTTTGATTTGGCATCTAGCTGCCCTTCCCCAAATGCAGTCAGAAATAAGTTTTTTTTTCCAAAGCACTGACCTTTCCGAAAACCACAGCGTCTTGTCATCTCTCACAGTGTGTTTTCCCCCTCCGCATTATTTCATGGTTTCTTATGGCTCTGATGCTCTTTGTAAAAGTATACCAAAGTGTTTTACAGGGGTCAGTTCATGAGGAATCAACTTTTTGCAAAAAAAATCCAAACAGAATAATATTTCACTTTTTTGTAAATCGATTTTACAGCTGTTTTATAATAAATAAAATCATGGCGCATAGTCTAATCAGCAGCAAATAATTTATAGACAGAAAAAAAAACTTATATAGAAAGGTAGATCCACTGAGAACTATTAAAAATATATTTTGGGCCCTGTTGTGGATTGAATCTGGTCCCCTTTGTCTCTTGTAGTTGAGTACTTTTGCTGTCTGGTTTGTTTGTTTACAGCAGTGGTGCTTTTCACCTTGACCTTGTTGATCTGTTTGCAGTTCATAATATCGAATGCTTGTTTGTAGGGATGCACCGATACCGATACTGGTATCGGTATCGGGCCGATACTGGCCTCCTGTACTCGTACTCGTACTCGTTAAAATGCCCCGATACCAAACGCCGATACCACACAGCATGTGATAAGCGCCATATTTAAACAAAGAAACACTGACAACAGACAGCAGAAAGGAGTTATGGATGTCTACTACGAAGTATATGTATGCAATGAATATAATGTTAAACATTCAGTATTAACGCCTGTATAGCTGATGTGTGCGAGCTGATAAACAAAGCACGCTGAGTGGATTGAGCGCGCGGCGGCGCAGATGCGCGAGCTTGTCGAATGAATATATCTTTCTCACAGACATCACTGGAAAGTTTGTAGTTCGGTCGGATACGTCAAAAACAAGTAAAACAATGCATTATTTTACTCCCTGAAATTATGCTCAGATTTGATTAAAAAAAAATTATACCACAAATTTTAAGTCCATACATGGTTTAGGAATGGTTCCATAAAATGTAACTTTTTCAGCTTTTTTTGTTTTTAATTTATATAAAATGTGTCACTATTAAATTGTAATTTTTTCCATTGGTAAATTAAAAGCACTTTTGCATAACTTTTATTACTGACACGGTAGTGATTAAATTACAGTTGTGATTGTAACTAATTGCACCACAAGTAGGGATGAAAACCTACCAAATTTCTTAATGGCTGCATAACCACTTCAAATATGCATTAAATTTTGAATAATTTAGTGGTCTGTCATCAATTATTCTTGCATACATGTGACAATGTATGAGATATTAGTCTCAGGCTGCGTTTACACTTGGCATTAACATGCGATAACCGTGATCCGATCAAGCAGATCGGAATATCGAATGCTTGTTTGCTGTTGACAAAGTGATGAGCGTTTAGTTGTTCATTGGCTTCATTGCCTTTGGCTCATCCTCACTTGAACTCAGGCCTTTTGTGCTGACAGTCCCATGACCGAAACAAATCATGTGTGAGGTGCTGGCAGAGAATTAACAAGGCGGATGAACCATGACGAAGTGTTTTCATTCATCAGAGCTGATTGCTTTTCTCCACTCTGCCCGCTTCTGCGTGTGGCTCTGCCTCTGAATTCATGTTTAGGTTAATAGAAAGAACATGGAAGGCATTCCCATGAATCAGTATGAGATGATTCTGGTGTGATTGTGAGTTTCATGTGGACATGGATACTGGTGACCACAATTTGCTTGCGGTACCTTGCCTAAGTGAAATAAAATAAGCTTAATATGATTAACATTCTGAGTTAGATATGCTTTTATAATGCATATAAACTAAATATTTTATGGCTGACATTGGGTGTCTTGGATAATCGTAAAAAATTGTGCAATAATGGTACTGTACAATTA
>NW_015664312.1:658367-664760 GCF_001515625.1 Sinocyclocheilus rhinocerous | reverse complement strand
GTGGGTTTTCTTTTGAAAAGCATTTTCAGTCGCGGGACATTTTACAAATCAAAGATAAGTGTAGGAGTCTCACTAGCGCTCCACTCGGGTGTTCTCCGTCTTTCTTCTGACAGTTCGCGAGAGAGGGGGCGGTGTTTTGCATGATGTCGACCTGCGAATGCAGACACGATGGCTGGATTGCGTTTACATTACACTGAGATCCGATCACAATGCGTCCTTGACTACCTCTGGACCAGGACACGCGTTTACACTTGTCTTTTCAATGTGTATGTGGACAACATCCGGATACAGGTCGCATGTTAATGCCAAGTGTAAACGCAGCCTCAGGATATTATATTAGTGGATATTATATTATTATAAATAAATTAATTAGCACAGATAAAAAAGGATCATTTTATTAAATATAGAAAAAAAGCCAATCAAAATAATTTTCAAAGCACAAATATCAAGGAAGTAATTTTATTTTACTATTTACAGGGTATCTGTAGGATTTTTTTTTATGACCCTTTTTAAGGCCTGCACAAATACAATTAACACTGTGAGCAGGGTAGGGCAGCAAATGGCTGCAATATAACAAAGAGTGAAAAATTTAAGGGGGTCTGAATACTTTCCGTACCCACTGTACATTCATATAAACTCCTACCCCTAAATGAGTCGCGATTTGTTTAGCATCTCAACCGATTTGAATCGTCACATATTTGAATCGATTTTCAACCGACTCGCGGTTAATCGTTACATCCCTAGCAATGACATATTAAACTGTAAAGTGATACACATTTCATGATCTCATTTCAGCCTTTAAACCATTTTTAAGAAAAGGGATGAGTCAAAAATATAAATTATTATATTAATTTAAAACTAAAAATTAAAAAATATATATATCTTAATTGTTTAGATTTTTAAAAGGCACATTAGCTTCATTCACATTTACAAATCTGCTTGTTTGCTACATATAAACATGGGTTGATTTTTCGCATTGGTCTGAACTAAAGCAGCAGACGGGCTAATTGAAAATGCACATTCATTCTCTGCCAAGCAGGTGGGGCTTTTGAAACGGCAGAAATTAGAAATTAGGTTAGTACAAAACAGCCACTGCTTTATCAGGCATTGTAGGCAAGATGAAATGAAAATGCCATCGAAACTTTTCTGAGGACAGTCAGTTCCCTTTAGAGACACATTCATTTAAAAACACGCGTGCCACGTTTTGACTTTAAAACATGCAGCTCATATTTATGAAATGAAATCATAGCCTTAAACGTCACATTAAGCCATATCGCGAATCTTGTCTTTCCGTCTTTAAATGTAAGACCTCTTGAAATTATAATGATAGATTATTATTATGATTAAGACTTTTCTTATACCATTTAAGGTATTTAAGACTTTTATGGTCTTAAATTTGATACGACTAAATTTAAGACTTTTTAAGGACACGTGGGAGCAGCAGGGCGGTGATACATTTTGGAAGCCCGACTGGAAGACACAATAGCCCCGGGATGTCAGGCTAGCAATTTTGCGAGCCCTGAATATTACACAACACATCTCAACTAATGCCAGTATTTTTTCTTAAAGGTCATGATGAATAAAAAGTGTAAGAATCTATTATTATATAAATTATTTTTCCTTTAGATATCTGTTGTAATGAGAGTTAAAAGCTGAATAATATTTTAATAATCGAATCATTTTGCTATCCACACATAAAGATTTTAACATCCGGCTTGGTGTTTGCTTCTCAGGTGTTATGCAACATTCCCCTAAGATTTTCTACACACTATCTTTTACTAATTTTATTTCAATTCTCATCTGAATCTCATATTTTAGTATTTTACACATTATAAAGAAGTCGAATGGAAAGAGAACAATAACCTACACGGGAACAAGATTTTCATGGAAAATGACAGATCAGAACTTTGGTTTTGAGACTTTAGTCTTTGCAACTTCAGGGATCTTATCTATGCACAATCAGCTTGTAACACTCCAAAGAGAAAGGAAAACTTGAAATCGCATCATATGACCCCTTTAATAAAGAACAGAAAAATCCATAATTTAGCAACATACTAAATATTGTAGCATGTTGTCATATAATGATTGTGGTGGTGTTTCTGGTGGTTACTTGTAGCTTGACACTGGCAGTGTTTAAGCCGGCTCTGGAGCCCCTAGTGTTTGTGTTGGTTAATTCCACACATTCCTGGCCTTATTCCTGTGATCCCAGACTGGTGAAACCACCAGATTTAATTTGTTGCTCGTCCTTTAAATGCCACACATAAAGAACGCAGCCTGTCTCTGAAGATTGGTGACAAATAAGCACGTTCTTACCCTCCACTTAAACCTGAACACATTCCTCAGGGACATATCCCTCAGAGACAAGTCTGTTCTTGTTGCATCAAGGCTGTATTGTTCATTGTCTAAGAGCTTTAAGTTAGTCAGTTTTTACTGTGTGGGCAGCAGAGGAGAGGAAAACACCTGTGACATTCATGCGTGCACACACCGCCTTCAGTCTCTGTTGTTTCAACATGCCGTGTGTCTAATGTGTGTGACGGCGAGCAGAACTTCTCAAAAACAAAATTACAGACAGTGAATCTGTAGAATCTGTGACCAGAAAAAGGAGTTAGCATCTCCACAACAATAGACAGAATGCAACGGAATGGAACAGATGGGTTTCAAGAAATTTTTAAAGGAATAGTGCACCCAAAATGAAAGTTTGCTGAAACTTTACTCACCCTCGGGCCATCCGAGATGTAGATGAGTTTGTTTCTTCATCGGAACAGATTTGGAGAAATTTAGCATTACATCACTTGTTCATTAATGGGTCCTCTGCAGTGAATGGGTGCCGTCAGAATGAGAGTCCAAACAGCTGATAAAAACATCACAATAATCCACACAATGTCAGTCCATCAATTAACTATTGCTTCCAGCTAACGTACGAGTCCTCTATCTAGAATATTGCATTCTCCAGTGATAAAGTTGATTAATCTGAATCAGGAGAGAAATATGTTCAGATAAAAGCACCGTTTATAAGCAAAAACAGTTCTAAATAAATATGTTGGTAGATTTTGATGTGAAAGGACAACCGGGATTGACTTTTTCACTTGAGGAAGCGTTATTATGGATTATGTTTGTATTATGGACTCATATTTTGGCCTAGATGCAACAGTTTAAAGTTAAAACACATCAATGATGGATTTGGTTCTTGCAAACACGCAGCTTTTACTTTAAGACATTAATTGATGGACTGGACTCGTGTGGATTACTTTCAGATTATTGTGATGTTTTTATCAGCTGTTTGGACTCTCATTCTGACGGCACCCATTCACTGAAGAGGATCCACTGGTGAGCAAGTGATGTAATGCTACATTTCTCCAAATCTGTTCAGATGAAGAAACAAACTCATCTACGTCTTGGATAGCCTGAGGGTGGATACATTTTCTGCAAATCTTCATTTTTGGGTGAACTATTCCACATGGTGTTGGAAAACATTTAAAAAGCAACTTGCAAATGGCTAAAGAAATCAATGTCAAATGCATTTTTTAATTTTTTTATTATTTTAAAAGTGATTGATTGATTTATTATTATTGTTTTGTGACATTTTACTACAATATAAATATTACTTTATTTTGTAATTAATACATTGATAATTTATTCCTTAATTTTATTTTTAAGCGACACTCCTTGTCCTCCTTAATGGACTTCGAGAAGTGCCCTTAATGGTGTTGTCTATAAGTAATAAATGAAGATTACTCACCCTCCTCATGTCAGTGATTAACTGTTTTATCTGTTGTGTAGCTTTATGCCAGTATATACAGGCTACTAAATTCAGAGATGTTGCCAGAGGAAAGTTGGCGGGTGCAAAAGAAGGTAACCCCTCCCCCCCACCCCCCACTATGTTCTCCACTCCTGCAGGCAGTGCTCCTGTTTGTATCACAATCAACCACAGCTCAGCCTGTGCCCGCTAACCTTTAACCTTTCCACGCACTTCTTTCATAGCACCGCTGTTTGCTCATGTGTGAGAAGGCTGCGTGGTCGGGTAGTGTGGGATCACCTGTCTTCCTGTCCTTTCTCCCTTCAACTCCATTTCCTCTTATTCTCTCAACAGCAGCAACTTATTAGCACTCCAAACTGTTTGTCAGTCACTGCTCGGTGTACTTTCGCCAAGGTTCGCTTGGTGGGCTGTAACTCCTTCACTTGGAATGATTTTCGAGGCACGTCTTTTCCACGCGTTGCAACACTTCTCTGCTTCATCTGTTCTAGCACTTTTGGCTTTGACTGGGTTTGATTTCTGTTTTCTTATGTTTTTCGCAAATTTCTAAACAAATGTCTTCTTCCAGAAGATTGTTGTAAATATTTAATGTTAAGATATACACCACTATATCACTTTTGTGATGTGGTTTGCTTGAATTGCCATGAAGGTTTGAGGATAATTGCTGGAAAAGAGCTTTCTGAGCTTATCTTTCTTTTTCTCTTTCTGTCTGAATCTCAGGTGAGAATTTTGAGCAGAGTCCACTGCGGAGAACTTTTAAATCTAAAGTTCTAGCGCACTATCCCGACAATGTGGAGTGGAACCCTTTTGACCAGGATGCAGTGGGCATGGTGAGTGACACACGGTCTACCAATATGGGCTTTTCAAAAACTAATTCTAGTTTCTAGAAAGCAAGGTGGCCACCAGCAAGTGCAATGAAAATTTGCGATAGTTCTACAATATAATAACAGCTTTGATGCAAAACACCTTTTCAGCTATCTTATTTTACATGTCAGGCACTATATTTTTTGATGAAAATATGGCTCAGTGAATTTTCTGAGTGAAGTTGAACAACTGTCAACCAATCTTTTGATTGAATGATTTAAAGACTCACTCATAATATTCAAAAAGACACTCACTGGTTGCCACATATGGGAAAAACAAAGTAACCTGGAGAAAGAATCATCAAATTAATCAGTGAATGAACAAGTTGTCGATTGCACTACAACCTTTAAAGGGATAGTTCACCCAAAAATGAAAATTACTATCCTTGGTGTATATGACTTTCTTTTTTCAGATGAAAACAATCGGAGTTAGATTTAAAATGTCCTGGCTTTTCTAAGCTTTATAATGGCAGTGAATGGGTGTTGATATTTTGAAGTCCAATAAAGTGCATCAGTCCATTATAAAAAGCACTCCACATGGCTCCGGGGGGTTAATAAAGGCCTTCTGAAGCGAATTGATGTGTTTGTGTAAGAAAAATATACATATTTTAAACTTTATAACTGTAATCTTTAGCTTCTGCTAACTGTCGTACATGCGCACACGAGTGAGTGGCGTTCCAGCGATTGACGTAGGACGTAGGCGTAGCGTAAGCTTCGGTGAGAAGTGATTAACGCGAAAGCGCAGAAGAGAGAGCAAAACAAAACACCGGGCATGAATTAGAAGTGCAAAACAAGGATTTGAAAAAAAAAAAAAATTATGGAGGATTTTGAAATATGCCAAGTGTAGACTGGTTTTCCTTTGCTGTAAACAAAACTTGGTTCTCACGAGACTAGCATATTCTCACCAGAGCTTTTATTCGTCTGAAAGAAGAAAGTCATATACACCTAGGCTTGAGGGTGAGTAAATCATGGGGTAATTTTCATTTTTGGGTGAACTATCCCTTTAAGGCCCAGGTATGCTTCATATTCTGTGTTCCGCTTCGTCTCATGCACAGTTAAGAATGCAAGCCTTTCAAAGTATACTTTTTTGAACATGAGTGTGGATAGATGCGACTAGTGGACCATATTTTTTCAAGCACTCAGAAGTGCTGTTTTTTGTGCATGGACAACAGTGGACTGTGCTGATGAAAACAATTACGCCACACAGACAGCCACGGACAAGTATATTTTGGGCTTTAGAGTCGACTAACAATTCCTGATTCCTCAGAATTGCAAAAATGTGATTCTTTTTGGGATCCACACCAAGCCTTCCTGTATCTTTACCCTGTCATAAAGCAGGAAGGCACTTGAGGTGGTGCTGCTGGTCATGCCTAACAACGCCCTTTTGCCCAGTCTATATTTAGAATATAGCACAGCTTACTGCAACGAAAATAGAAAATATGCACTCTCCAGACGTCTGTTAATTGTCCGAACATGCATGCTTCTCGACAATCTTAAAAATGGCCATGTCAGACACTTAATATGCATGGATGCTATATAGAAGTGGCTCCCAGCCATGTTCCTTAAGGGCCCCCAACAGTGCACATTTAAAAAAAAAAAAAAATGAAAGTGAAGTGACATGTGGCCAAGTATGGTTACCCATACTAGGAATTAGTGCTCTGCGTTTAACCCATCCTAAGTGCACACACACAGCAGTGAACACACACACACCGTGAACACACACCCAGAGCAGTGGGCAGCCATTTATGCTGCGGCGCCCGGGGAGCAGTTGGGGGT
>NW_015664312.1:655247-658069 GCF_001515625.1 Sinocyclocheilus rhinocerous | reverse complement strand
GGTCTCACCTCAGTCGTGGTATTGAAGGTGGAAGAGAGCGCTGTACATTCACTCCCCCCACCTACAATTCCTGCCGGACTTGAGACTCGAACTCGCAACCTTTGGGTTACGAGTCCGACTCTCTAACCATTAGGCCACGACTTCCCCCATGTCTTGCAAAATTGCATGTCTTGCAAAATTTTTGTCTGGCAAAATTTTTGTTTTATAGTAAAAATTTTTGTTTTATAGTAAATTTTTGTTCTATAGTAAAGCTTAGAGTCTTTACTAAATGTGCAGTGTTGGGCGGCTTCAAGGGAACGTGGTTGGAACCACTGCTATAATGGTGTATGAAATGAGACATGAAGTGGCTCAAATTCAGAGATGGTCCTCACTGCAGAACACAAGATCCAGGGGGCGTGGTTGGATCCAGATCCACCTCCTCCCACCTTACATATACCTAAACCTACCCGTCTCCACCCCCTGATCCCTAAACCCCCCCATCTCCACCCCTAAAACTTCCAATCTCCACCCCCTAGATGTGGATCCAGCCACGCCCCCTGGATCTTGTGCTTTGCAGTGAGGGGCTACTGCAAATTAAGGGAACTTGTTGAAGGTCAAAAAGAGTCTTTTTAATATTTGTAGATCCTCAGACCTTTTTTGTTGTTTCCCCCACAGCTCTGTATGCCAAAGGGCTTGTCCTTCCGCACCCAGACAGACATCCGCAAGCCCCAGTTCCACTCTTTCATTATCACGAGAGAGGACGGCTCCCGAACCTATGGCTTTGCCCTCACCTTCTTTGAGGAGGTGACCAGCAAGCAGATCTGCAGTGCCATGCAGACGCTCTACCACATGCACAATGCAGAACAGTACGACATCTTGCACACGCCACCCACACCTCGCAGTCCAGAAGACACCCGTTCCACTCAACAACTGCTCGCTGCTCCCTCTTTGTCTCGACTGCAGCGTTTCAACTCCTACGACATCAGCCGAGACACACTCTATGTGTCCAAATGCATCTGCCTGATCACACCCATGGCCTTCGCCCACGCCTGCAGAAGGGTTCTGGAACAGCTGCACCAGGCCGTCACCTCGCCTCAGCCCCCGCCGATGCCGCTGGAGAGCTACGTCTACAATGTCCTCTACGAGGTCCCGCTACCACCGGCCGGGCGTTCCTTGAAGTTCTCGGGCGTATACGGGCCAGTGGTGTGTCAGAGACCCAGCACGGCTGAGCTGCCCCTCTTTGACTTCCCCCTGCAGGAGGTATTTGAGCTGCTAGGCGTGGAGAACGTGCTACAGCTCTTCACCTGTGCACTGCTGGAGATCCAGATCCTTCTGTACTCGCAACGTGAGTTACTATCACTCATACTTCTGTAGACCTAGTGCCTGCTTATGATTAATCTCAGCTTCAGAGAAATTCCACACAAAAACGGCAAGCTCTAATCTGATTGTCTGGTTTTACGCAATTTCCAGGAGGGAAAGTGTCTGCAGGAAATCTGTGCTGCCAGACTGTACCTATTAGTTCTTGTAAGGAGAAATTGGATTTGACAAAGTTACCAAGATTTGTGGCGCCTTTTAAAGATGCCCAGCAGTGTTTCGGGTTTAGACACTTAGTAGCTCACATGTAAACGCCAGTTATCAAATGTTGGGGGCCTTTCATGTCAGTCAGATGGCCCCTTCCTGTTTAAACAAGTCATTCTTGGCCAGAAGTGTAAAGTGTACCAGACTTTTTGATGAAACTCAAAAGTCTGGCTACATGAGATTTGCTTATTAATTGAAACTTCTGTTTTTGCTCACAGATGCTATTGTTGTGGGTATTTGTTTACAAAAACCTAGTAAGCTGCCTACATAGACTGCATTTTAAGGCATGAAAAATGATTCCCATACTAAATTGAAGATTTTTTTTTTAACAATGTTTGAGTGTGTTATGTTTTTTTATGCTTATTGGAGAATCGTGTTGTTAGCTTAGCATGCGTTAATGTAAACATGCTAGCATCAAATGTCGTTGGAATACACATACATAAAATTAGCGTTGCAGAGTAAATTTAGGAAACTTTCAGAAAATTTTGGAAAGTTTCAGGAAATGTACCATCCCTTTGCAACCTTACAATATAATACATGACTACTTTTGAATGATTGTCATTGGAGAAAAAAATCAGTTTGCAATGGTGTAGTTATGGCATCTACCAGCATTAGCTGACTGTTCGTGCTAACTAAGCAAACCTTGACCCCCTGCATTCTACCAGCTAACAAGTACAATAAATTCTGGTCTATGGCTGTAATGTAAGCTAAAGGCCATTGGCTGTTTTATCCAAAAGGATGAGCCCTTCCATATGTCCCATACCAGCTTGCAAAACTGGAAAATCTCATCAAGGTTCTGTAAATTGTTAATGACTTGGCTGTAATTTGCTCAAAGTCATAAATCATTGTTCTTAATAGTCCAAAGTGAGTAAACGCAGAGACTTTACTTTAGTGAATGCTTTTTGACATAAATTAGTATTGCTTTTTGCTGCCAACTTACACTAGCTTTTTCAAATTAAAGCCAATTTAAATCTGACGGCCTTAACCTAACTTGACAGATACCTGAATAAATAAATGCCATGCAAACGTTGATTTGAGCTCATTTTCTTGATTTTTGGCTTGTTCTGTTTAGTACAGGCTGGTTTTAGACAAGAGAATAAACAGGCGGTTATATTGCAGTGTACTGCGACATGCTCTTTCTCTCTTTTCACACTCTCTCTCCATCTCCGTGTCCGTGTGAGATCACATCTTAGCGCTTTGTTCTCTCTAATTCTTGTCAAGCTCACAGCCCACCCTTTTCTCAGAATCACCTGGTAGTTTTGCAA
>NW_015664312.1:646306-655071 GCF_001515625.1 Sinocyclocheilus rhinocerous | reverse complement strand
CATTTTCACGTCCTGCGCCACGTTGTTTAAATAGCAAATGCATTTGCGCCCATTTGTGCGCCCATGGGCATGCTGGTCTGAAAACGAGGTGTGTTCAGGCGCATTGCTGGCGCGTTGCTATTTTGAGGCAACTAAAATAGGCTGCACCTTTGACCAACAAAAACCTGGTCTAAAGTCTGGCACAATATTTATTTATTTATTTTTGTTATTTAAAGAGCGCGTTAGTAATATGTGCCTATAGGCGGGTGCACAACGCGTGTACACTTTGCTTATTACACAAACAGGGATGCGCAGCAGCACACAAACATTTTTAAGATGTACATAAAGGACATAAAGGATTAAAATGTAAAAGATTATTATTGTGTACATAAATATAAAAATGCTTACATGTCATAATGGATAGTCTTTGCATGTATCAGAATTACGCGCACGAGCAGATCCGAGAAGCGTTCAGTTTTTCCGCTTGTAAATTCCGCCATGTAAATAGCGAATCCGCCATGGCGCGAGCGCAACTGGCTTTTAGAGGGAATGGGAGATGAGACTCTAATTGGTTTATGGCACGTTACGCCCAAAACACACCCATTACTCATTAAAAGAATAGGGACAACCCTTTTAAACAATGCGCCCGGCGCGCCGGCCATTTTTCCATCCTTAAACTAGCAAAAGTGGATTCGGACATGCCCTAAACGCAATTGCGCCGTCACTTTAGACCATGCGCTTAGATCGTTAAAATAGGGCCTTTAGTAGCTCACATGTAAACACCAGTTACCAAATGTTGGGGGCCTATCATGTCAGCCAGATGGCCCCTTCCTGTTTAAACGGGTCGTTCTTGGCCAGAAGAGTAAAGTGTACCAGACTACTGATGAAATTCAAAATTCTGACTGATTAATGAGATTAGCTTATTAGTTAAAACTTCAGTTTTGTTGGTGCCGACATATTGTGCCATTGCGTCCCGAGTTCGAGTCTGTCTACCGTTTGTCCTATCAAAATAAAGGTAATAAACATTAAAAAAAAATTCTGTTTTGACTCACAGATACTATTGTTGTGGGTATTTGTTTACAAAACCTAGTAAGCTGCCTACATAGACAGCATTTGATGTGAAGTCTGTTCTAAAGAGTTAAATTATACCTATACTAAATTGAAGATTTTTTAAACAGTGTTTGGGTGTGTTATGTATTTTTATGCTAAGTGGAGTATCGTGTTAGCATAGCATGTGCTAATGTAAACATGCTAACTTCAAATGTTGATGGAATACATATACATAGAGTTAGGGTTGCAGAGGATCTGAAAACTGTTGATAAATTTAGAAAACTTTCTAGAATTTTTGGAAAGTTTCAGGAAATGTACCATCCCTTTGCAACCCTACATAGAATACATGACTACTTTTGAATGATTGTCATTGGAGAAAAAAATCAGTTTGTAATTGTGTAGTTACAGTATCTGCCAGCAGTGGCTGACTGTTGATGCTAACTAACCAAACCTTGACCCTCTGCATACCACTGACTAACAAGAACAACTAATTCTGGTTTATGGCTGCAATGTAAGTTAAAGGCTATGGCTGTTTTATTCAATATGTCCCATACAGCTTGCTGTTTAAATAGGACATATAATAGGAAAACCTCATCAAGGTTCTATAAATTGTTAACGACTTGGCTGTAATTTGCTCAAAGTCATAAATCATTGTTCTTAATAGTCCAAAGTGAGTAAACGCAGAGACTTTACTTTAGTGAATGCTTTTTGACATAAATTAGTATTGCTTTTTGCTGCCAACTTACACTAGCTTTTTCAAATTAAAGCCAATTTAAATCTGACGGCCTTAACCTAACTTGACAGATACCTGAATAAATAAATGCCATGCAAACGTTGATTTGAGCTCATTTTCTTGATTTTTGGCTTGTTCTGTTTAGTACAGGCTGGTTTTAGACAAGAGAATAAACAGGCGGTTATATTGCAGTGTACTGCGACATGCTCTTTCTCTCTTTTCACACTCTCTCTCCATCTCCGTGTCCGTGTGAGCTCATCTTAGCGCTTTGTTCTCTCTAATTCTTGTCAAGCTCACAGCCCACCCTTTTCTCAGAATCACCTGGTAGTTTTGCAAATTAAACTCATGTGGAGTTAAACTTTCTGTGGAGTATTGAGGTGGGTACGTTTAGAAGTTGATTAAAATTGAATAAATTGCTTAGTCTTTTGTGTTTATCATTGCATATATTATATGTTTGAAGGTTTCGTCAAATTTCGCGATATGTCAAAATATCATCATTATATTTATGGAAATGTCACTTATATGTACTTTGTTTGATTCACATGTCAAACGCAATATAATTGGCAGTTTCCTGCTGGAAATTCTTAGCAGGCCATTTTAGATTGAATTTAAAGCAGCATGGGAAGATTGTTTTGCGATTCAGTGGCAGATGTGCTGATTGGATCAATTACACCATCAAGGAAGAGTGAATTACAGGAGGCAACTACAAAGCGACAGGAGGCTGGGTGGATGCATTGCTGTGGTGTTGCTTAGCAACCATCCTCCGGATAAGGAGGATGGTGGTGATGCAGCATAAATATGATTGGCTAGAAATTACATCATCCTATTCTGGATCCAGAAGGCTCATGCTTATAGTGTAATATTTGTGGACAGTGAGAGTCCAGAATGAAAAGGACTTTATGTCATTAGATGGAGCTGCACACACACACAGCAGGGGTGTGTGTGAGCTCTAAAAAAACAAGAGAGCCTACGTTGTTCTATAAATAACAGGCACATTTATATATAAATACCCTGGCTCTTTTACCGGGTACGTGAATCCTTGAGACGGGCATCTGCTGCAAGATCAATATATGTTTGGCAGTTACTGCTCATTTCCCTATATAGATTTCTGCCTCGGTCACAGGACAGTCAATTAGCTTTACGTGTCATCTGATGTAAAGATTTTTACTTGAATTAATATATTATTATAACTTCAATGTTAATTCCCATTAAATAATATTCAATTGTTTAAATTATTTATATTTATGAAAACACATTTTCTTTAGGTAAAATGAAGTAAACCTTAAATTAAATGAAATCATATTATATTATTAATGAAGAAATGAATAAGGCAGGTTTGTTAGGGTACCTCTGACACTTGCTGATTTTTTATCATTAAAAGCAATGAAACTGAAATTGCTGGTTAATGTCACAAATAATTACAAAGAAATGGTAGCACATTGAATTAAGCATGAATCATTGTTTAGAACATACATAAAATTTCATATGTAATTCAGAATGGTTCTTGCCATTTCTTTGTAATTATGTGTGACATTTACTAGCAATTTCTGAGTGAAAATTGTTTACTTAAAGCTTTTTCCAAGTAAATTCTACACCAATTTTTATCAGTATGTGGGATGTGAGGACTCTGTGTGTGTGTGGGTGTGTGTGTGTGTGTGTGTTTGTGAATAGGCCTGTTGTTGTTACTCAGGGTGCTTAGAGACTGGTTTAGTATTCCTGTCTCTCTGACAGTCGTGACTGCAGGGTGGAAATCATAAAAAGAAAAAATCCCATTTTATTTCAGTTTTGTGTGTATGAGAATAATACAGAATAATTCTCTATATTGTGGTATTTTTAGTTTTAAATACCCACTTGAGAATGCATTGTGTGCTAGTCACTTAAGAAGCACTCAATTTAAGCATTTCTACGAAAACCGAATGAGTGAATGTCAAGAACATTCTCTCTCTCTCTCTCTCTCTCTCTCTCTCACACACACACACACACACACACACACAAATTACAGTACTAAAAAAATCGAATAATGGAGTAAAGACTGGATCCTCATGAAAGCATTTTTACCCATAAATAAAAATTTTGTAATTGTTTACTCACTCTCACTTTGTTACTTGTATGAATGACTTTCTTTCTTCTGTGGAACTTGAAAGAAGATATGTTGCTAACCAAACAATTTCGGTTCCCATTGACTTCTGTTGTATGGATAAAAAATGCAATGGAAGTTAATGGGAATCGGAACTGTTTTGTCACCAACATTCTTCAAAATATGTATTTTTTATGTTCCATAAAAGAAATTCCTACAGGTTTGGAACAACACGAGAGTGAGAAAATGATGACATTTATGATGATGTAGATAGATGGTGATTTCAAACAGCCTCTTGCCATTTTTGTGAGTAATATACAGCATTGGGTGAATGAACAGACAGCGTGTTGTCGAGTAACCCTGCTTTGAGAGTGACGTGTCTGAATGTGTCTGTGTCCTTTCTGCTGACCAGATTACCAGCGGCTGATGACGGTAGCGGAGAGCATCACAGCTTTAATGTTCCCCTTCCAATGGCAGCATGTGTTCTCTCTCTCTCTCTCTCTCTCTCTCTCTCACACACACACACACACACACACACAAATTACAGTACTAAAAAAATCGAATAATGGAGTAAAGACTCGATCCTCATGAAAGCATTTTTACCCATAAATAAAAATTTTGTAATTGTTTACTCACTCTCACTTTGTTCCAAACTTGTATGACTTTCTTTCTTCTGTGGAACTTGAAAGAAGATATGTTGCTAACCAAACAATTTCGGTTCCCATTGACTTCTGTTGTATGGATAAAAAATGCAATGGAAGTTAATGGGAATCGGAACTGTTTTGTCACCAACATTCTTCAAAATATGTATTTTTTATGTTCCATAAAAGAAATTCCTACAGGTTTGGAACAACACGAGAGTGAGAAAATGATGACATTTATGATGATGTAGATAGATGGTGATTTCAAACAGCCTCTTGCCATTTTTGTGAGTAATATACAGCATTGGGTGAATGAACAGACAGCGTGTTGTCGAGTAACCCTGCTTTGAGAGTGACGTGTCTGAATGTGTCTGTGTCCTTTCTGCTGACCAGATTACCAGCGGCTGATGACGGTAGCGGAGAGCATCACAGCTTTAATGTTCCCCTTCCAATGGCAGCATGTGTACGTGCCCATCCTGCCCGCTTCACTGCTCCACTTCCTGGATGCTCCTGTGCCCTACCTCATGGGTCTGCACTCCAACGGCCAGGATGACCGCACCAAGCTGGAACTTCCCCAAGAGGTGCGTGACACACACTCACTCCCAGAGAACCGACTCATCCTGCAGTTTAGTACAGTTTATATATACTGTGAAGTTGTGGTGAAGCACAATTTTCTGCAGCCATTACTTCAGTCTTCAGCGTCACATGATCCTTTTGAAATCAGTCTCTGATCAGTCTAATGTGCTGATAATATGCTGGTTTTGTTCAAGAAACATTTCTTATGATTATTAATGTTGAAAACAGTTTAACACCTTAATATTTGTGATTTTCAGTGTGTATTTTCAAAAAATTTTATCAGTAGAAAGTTCAAAAGAAGAGCATTTATTTGAAAAAAAAAAACATTTTATATGTGTATATATATATCTTCTCAAAACTATCTGCAATTTTTCTATTGGGGCATAAAACAGAGATGCTATTAAAATGTCTTTTAGCAATACGTGATGTCCAAATAATGTTAGTTGAGTATTATATACTGTATACCATATATAGCTATAATACTATAGAAATATGAAAGAATAGTAATATCTCCCTTTGAAACCCTTCTGGCCTTCTTCATCTACCTTAAAAAAAAGTCAGCTTTTCATGTGGAGTTCCCTTTTTCCTTTGGAGTAAATCTTCTATCAAACATTTGTCAGCGACAGTGGCACCTTTCTTCTTTTAGTGCTTATGAAAGAAATCACCAACGTGCAGGAAAAACCATCTCTGGTGGATCACTGCAATGTGCCCTTTTAAAAAATGTACTTTGTCTTTGGTTGGTTAGTTTGTCCTCTGGTAAACAGAGATGGAAGTTCATAATCTCTCTTTTACATAATCTCATAGATCAATGTTTGTAATGAAATGACTCTTGTACCCTTCAGGCCAACCTTTGTTTTGTCGGCCAGGATGACCGCACCAAGCTGGAACTTCCCCAAGAGGTGCGTGACACACACTCACTCCCAGAGAACCGACTCATCCTGCAGTTTAGTACAGTTTATATATACTGTGAAGTTGTGGTGAAGCACAATTTTCTGCAGCCATTACTTCAGTCTTCAGCGTCACATGATCCTTTTGAAATCAGTCTCTGATCAGTCTAATGTGCTGATAATATGCTGGTTTTGTTCAAGAAACATTTCTTATGATTATTAATGTTGAATTGTACCCTTGTACCCTTCAGGCCAACCTTTGTTTTGTCGATATTGACAATCACTTTATCGAGCTACCTGAGGACCTGCCTCAGTTCCCCAACAAGCTGGAGTTCATCCAGGAGATCTCGGAGGTTCTGTTGGCTTTCGGCATATCTTCAGAGGCAAAGCCACAGTGCAGCGAGGGCCAGAGCAAGCTCAGGGTCTTCCGCTCGGGTGACATGGCTTCTGACAAGCGCAACGGCAACCTGGCCGGCTCGCCGCTCAACTCGTACTTGCTGAGAGAAAACCAAACCATAGCTCGTCTGCAAGCGCTGGTCAAGAGGACTGGAGTCAGTCTGGAGAAGGTGAGCATGGGAATGAGGACACAATGCACGCCTAACACACATAATTGACTCAAACAGTGTTAATTATAGTTCTTGAAAAGTTTGTTATGGTCCTTTAAAGCAATGTTCTGTAATATATACACAGATTTTCTGTGATAATCAACAACAAGCCACAGGTGCCAATTTCAACTTGTCCCTTTGTTATCACAAATTTATGAAAAACATGTTTTTAGCTAGCAGGCAAGTGAGTAGCCATTTACAATGTTTGATTATCACACTGATAGGTATCCACATTAGGATAACATAACAAGGACTTGGAAGTGACGTGAGCACGTTTTTTATAGAGTTACTTCCTTGCATTGACAATTTAAATGTGCTATTATTTTGCTCATTGCGTCCTCCTGTGGCCTCGGGAGCCAAGACAAAAGTTTCCTTAAGACCTATTTAATCTGCATATAAAACATTAGAAATGGGATATTTGTTTAAATTTTATTTTGTGTTTGACTGTTAAAACAAAAAATATTAGTTGTTTGTCTCAATAAATTGGGTTAATTTAAAAATACAGTGGTTAAACGTTTTTTTCTATTGCTCTTTGTTTTAAAAAAGGTTATAAAAAATGTAAATAATTATCGATACCGAACGATATGAAACGTTCGTGAAATAAAAATGTGTAAAGCACTATTTACAGCACTGTTTCTTGTGCGAATTGTATAATTAATACATAGAAGTTTATCCGCCTCAAAAAAAAAAAACATCTCAAAATTATAATTTAAACTACTTAATAAAAATAAAAAAAATTTTAAGAATAAAAAACGCCCTTAAAAATCCACCAAATTCTGGGTGCATCCCAATTCACATACTTATACTACACACTAAAGTTATGCAATTTGCTTGCAATAGGAAAGTATGTAATAAAACAGTATACCGGTACCATCATAAAATTATGGGTTACTCTTTAATTTAAGGTGTCCTTGTTACAGTGTAATTTTACATTTAAGTACTGAGTAATATTAATTAACTACATGCACTTACTTTATGGTTAGGGTTAGGATTAGGGTTTGTCTTAGGGTTACTTGCATGGAATTATGCATAATTAATTGTTATTATAATAGTAAGTACATGTAACGTGTAACAAGGACACCTTAAAATAAAGTGTTACCAAATTGTATATTATTAATTTATTACAATAATGCATTCATTATTAATTTATTACAATAAGATGAACAAATGGCTGTTAAGACTGAGCGTGCTCTGTTCTGATTCTCAGAAAGCTTGAGGTCTCTCTCAATGACATTAAGCAGCTAAAGACCAGGGATTGACCCCTTACTCTTAATATAGTTTGTCACAGCCTTAAAGCTGTACTAGTTAAATTCCATCATACTGACTTGATATTCAGTGATTCCCATGTTTAGAATGAGCTGTCAGGCACTTGATTGCTTTCCTTGCTCTCTGTATATTGCCACTTGCTCTATATGGTTATATTCTCTTGGGAAAGAGCCTCACTTGCTTCATAAATCAAGGCAGATTTGTAGACTTCCGTTCCCAGCACTCCCTGCTCTCCATTCAGGGTGTTACCATGGAGAATAGATAATTCAGATCAGGTCTGAAAGCTGTGTGCTGATATTCGCTGCCACATTTTCCCACTCTCTTTTTCGTCCTCTTTTAACTCATTCCTTCTCTCTTAAAGTTGACATGAAATGGAAATTCACCCTATTTTCTAAATGCTTGTTATTGATCTAATTCGGAAAAATTCATTCATGTTTCATAACTTTCATTCAAAAAAAAAAAAAAAGAATTGAGCTTATACCTTTTAATAAAATGTGATAACTCTTGAAACGTCAGAATCCTCTCTGGTGATGTACGCTGGGCTTCTCCAATCATTCAGGCTGCTTAAACCCCGCCCATTTCTTACAGTTAAAGGGATAGTTCACCCAAAAATGAAAATTCTGTCAGGTAAAAGCATGCATATGCGTTGTGATACTCTCTAAAATGGCGGAAGATGGTAACTCTGGGGAGAAGAATTGTAGAATAAAGTCATTATTTTAGTTTTCTTTGTGCACAAGAAGTATTCTCGTAGCTTCGCAAAATTGAAGTTGCACCACTGATTTCACATGGACTGTTTTACCGATGTCCTTACTACGTTTCTGTCTGGGAACATTTCAGTTGCGTTGCTGTCTATGGAGGGTCAGAGAGCTCTCAGATTCCATCAAAAATATCTTAATTTGTGTTCCGAAGATGAACGAAGGTCTTACGGGTTTGGAACGACATGAGGGTGAG
>NW_015664312.1:644710-645549 GCF_001515625.1 Sinocyclocheilus rhinocerous | reverse complement strand
CCCTGCATAGACAGCAACGCAACTGAAATGTTCCCAAGTCCAGAAACGTAGTAAGGACATCGGTAAAACAGTCCATGTGACATCAGTGGCTCAACTTCAGCACTGATTTCACATGGACTGTTTTACCGATGTCCTTACTACGTTTCTGTCTGGGAACATTTCAGTTGCGTTGCTGTCTATGGAGGGTCAGAGAGCTCTCAGATTCCATCAAAAATATCTTAATTTGTGTTCCGAAGATGAACGAAGGTCTTACGGGTTTGGAACGACATGAGGGTGAGGAATTAATGACAGAATTTTCATTTTGGAGTGAACTAACCCTTCAAGTTTGTATTGAGATATCTGCCTCCATCTAATCAACAATCGATGGACAGAACCAAGTCCTGCCTTACATTTATTTATTTAATTATTATTATTATTTTTTTATTATTCAAGAAAACAATCTGTTGCTTTTTCGTTGCAACTTCAACATTTTTTTTTCTGGAAAATGTCTGGAGTGGAGTGTAATTTAGGGTAACACTTTATTTTAAGGTGTCCTTGTTACACGTTACATGTACTTACTATTATAATAACAATTAATTATCAGAAACGTAGTAAGGACATCGGTAAAACAGTCCATGTGACATCAGTGGTGCAACTTAAATTTTGTGAAGCTACGAGAATACTTCTTGTGCGGAAAGAAAACAAAAACAACATAATTTATCCAACAAATCTTCTCCCCCGAGTTACGTCTTCCGCCATTTTGGAGAGTTCCCAAGAACGTAATCAACGTAATCAGTGTTGTTTACATTCTGGGGAGAAAGCGCGCGCATGAACGTAATCTGCGTAATCAGCGTTGTTTA